>NC_079455.1:4951952-5096952 GCF_903798145.1 Danio aesculapii
TCAAAATACAATATATTAACATTTTAATGTTGAAAAAGTTAATGTGGGTGTCTTAAAGAGCAAAAATAGTATACAGCATTTGGGCTCTTATATGCTGTTGTGTAATCACTCATATTGCAAGTCATATCTCTCCGGCCCCTCATTTGGGATGCTTTTCATGAACTGTCCCCCATGACAAACTAATTGAATAGCCCTGATTTAAACTTTGCCTCAAGTTGGAAAACGCGTTGTCGACGTTTGCTGCATTTTTTTCTTAATCATATCGTCTTTTGATCATATGAGATAAAAGAGGCATCATTTGAAACTGTAAAGAATCTATTTTTATTTGTGTATATTGCTAATGTGTATTGTAAAATGTGTTTTAGTGTCTGGATCTTGTCTGATTCAGCAATTACGGATCAATAAATACCACCAGCAAAAAAGTAATTTGTACTCTGAGTACTTTTTTTTAAAGAGTAATTTGTACTTTTACTCAAGCACTTTTTAACCCCAGTACTTTTACTTGTAATTGAGTATAATTTTAGCAATGTAACAGTACTTGTAATTGAGTACAAATTTGTTGTACTCTTACCACCACTGTATATATGTATGTATATATATGTATATATGTATATGTGTATATATACATGTATATATATATATATAAATGTGTATGTATATATGTATATATGTATGTATATATGTATGTATATATGTATATATGTATGTATATATGTATGTATATATGTATATATATATGTATATATGTATATATAAATATGTATATGTATATGTATATGTATATATGTATATACACGTGTATATATATATATATATATAATTTTATATTTACACATCATATTTAACTAAAACCAGAAATGTTTTTCCATGTTTTGGCCATTCTGTTAAATCGTTTTATTGACACCACTTTTTCAAGGACATGAAAATGCAAACATTTATTTAAAGCAGGTTGAATATAGCATTTTTTAAACAATAGAAAAGTTACCATTACCTGCTGAAACATCTCAAGAATGATCAGTGGAAACAGAATGTACCTGAGCTCAATTTATTGAATACTTATGTACATGTGATTTTTCAGGATTTTATTTTTAATACATTTGCAACAGTTAAAAAATATTTTTTCACATTGTATTATGGGGTATTGTGTGTAGAATTTTGACTAAATAAATGAATTGAATCCATTTTGGAATAAGGCTGTAACACAAAAAATGTGGAAAAAGTGAAGCGCTGTGAATACTTTCCCGATGCACTGCAAGCGGTAAACATATCCCGTAATTCTGATTGGCTGATTGGAATGTTGTTTCACAACAGGATCAACATAGATGTCCTACTTGGTGAGATCAGGTTGGCATTGGATAAATCAAGTCAGTGTTAGTGAACCACGTGTGTTCATGACAGCAAAACTCTGTTACAGTGTTCTGTTAAAGACAAAAAAAACTACACACTGAAAAAAAGAGATGTATTCTGTAATCTTGCTAAAACTGAGGAAAAAAGCCCTCAAATTATGTAATTGTTATTAAATGATGTAAATTGTTATATTGTATTATTTTTGCACTTTGCATTAATCTTATTATTTAAGTAATATTTACTGATTTTTCCTTATTAATCTTGCTGCAGTTTGGACTTTTTGAAATTGCATTGTTACTTGGTATTTTGTATGTTCTTTTAAGCATTAATAATAATAATGAAAAAAAAAAAAACCTTGCAAAAACTAATAAAAAAAATGTATATCGAGTAAAGTATCGATTGGGAATCGGTATTAAAGTATCGGTATCGGTACCGAATATATTTTTTTGAATGAGACCCAGCCCTATGAATACTTAACAACCAAACCATTACAGGGAGAGTTGACCAAGAAAAACAAATGTACTCACTCTCAAGTGGTTCCAAACATGTATGAGTTTCTTTGATTTTGTTTAAAACGATAGACATTCTGGATAATGTAGGAAATGGTGGCAATTGACTTCCTTAGTATATCTTCATTTGTGATCAACAGAAGAAAGAAGCTCAAACAGGGTTAGATCAAGTGGAGTACATTTTGAAACTTCTCAGCACTGTTAGCTTTACTCTTTTAGTCATTTTGATTAAATTGATGGTGTTGTTTTGGGTTCAGGAAGGCCACCAAAGAGAGTTTGGTGCAGACATCCAGTGACATCACCGAGAGCCTGATGAGCATCAGCCGAATGATGGCGCAGCAGGTGCAGCAGAGCGACGAGACCATCGGAAATCTGGGTAACAAAGATAGCTTAGTTTACCAATGCTTCTGTTTATAAATGACTGTCACTTACCATTAGAGAACCATTGAACTTACTGAATAGGCACATTTAATGTTCTCAACAGCAGGCCATTGAAGTTGTGGGTGACTTTTTTTCCCTTTAATATAATAATAATAATATTAATAATAATAAAAGCAAAATATTTTTGTAGGTGAATCCAAGGTCCATTAGTGATTAACAGCAGTCAATGGTTACCGTTTTTTTTTAGATGTAAAACATCTACAAAAAAAGCCCCCAAATCAATAGCCACAGCTCCTGGCATCACACTGATGTCTTGTGAAGCAAAGCGATTGGTCAGTGTTGGAAATTGAACGTTATGATGGAAACGTATTTACTGAATAAATTGCTTGCATTCAAAAAAGCAGGGGACTTCACCGCAGCTGATGATGTGATTGGCAGGCCCGGCGCCAGGATGTCATAACTGAGGGGGCATTTTAATCCCATTGAAGGGCACTAGACCTGGAGCCTCATGTATCAACGCTGCGAACGCCAGATTTCACGCTCACGTTTGGATTTACTTATGATGAAATTAACGTGAGAATGTGCGTTGGTTTGCGCCAACTTCATGTCTGGCGTACGTGTATTTCTGTTTGGTTTTTTTCCCAATGGTGACTCCTAGAGGCACTTATGTTAAATTTCACACTACAAGGTATCGCAGGAACAAAGTATCCTGGCAACTGGTTCTTTCCAAAGAGAACTGGCAGACCGCTCTGGGTTAAGCCAGTCGTCTTTGAGCAGTGCAATGCCAGCTGTATGGGACGGGATCATTCGGTTTCCATACCATGCATACGTGAATCATAAACATTTCCATTTATTAAAGATGCAAATAATATGTTATGCTCAAATGCGATTGGGCAGCTGAAATTCCAGTGGCACTGCCTTGATAAGAGCGGAGGGGTGCTGCTATACCGCCCTAAGAAAGTGTTCCTCTAATACATCTGTGTCTCCCACAGACACGGATACTACTCCAGACAGTAAAGTGTCACCCACAATTGAGGTAACTCTCTCCTCAAAGGGTGTTAGTTCAGCATCCCCTGTTCCCCCGCCTGTTCGGTCCACATTTTGACGGTGCGCTGCTGTTCTCCTCTTAACCTGCACCTATACATCGGACCATTTCTTTTTTAATTCACTCACAGGGCGATGTTCAGACACCACAGCGTTAACCGCGTCAGCTAAACTCTCCCACTCAATTTTTTTTCTTTTGATCTTAATTCTGGAGGACAAACTTGCAAATAACACAGTTTTTCTCTGGTCCACCTCCAATAGGAGCACCTCCAATTCACATTCTGTGACGTTTCTCTTCTTGCTTGCTTTTGCCATTGCTTTCGTTTGGTTTGGCCAAAGTGGAGTCATTACCATATTTATTAGGGGGAGGAGGCAGAGAGGGGTTTTGCCCTCATGCACGTGCGCTCAGTTTCACGTTAATTCGGATGTACAAAGAGAATATGCGTGGGATTCCGTGTACGCAGTGTTTCATACATCTGGATTTTTTTACTGCTACATTTACAGCTTTGTGCATACACGATGTTTTAGTATTAATGCAACGCAAGTCTTTGTACTTGAGGCCCCTGGTGACTGATTTTGGTCACTCTTGTTACTTTCATTTAGGCTGTTTAATCACTTATTTTTTATTACTTTGCATTACTGCCTAAGTTACTGACTTAAGGCTGTAATATACTTTTTATAGTAATAATAAAATGCACAGTTTCGCTATTACTGATTTTATCAATGAAGGTTATGCAATGATACCGTTTAAAGAAATGCAGACAGATCATGGCTTCAGTGCCAAACTCCTTATTTTTTTCTGTTTTATTTAAAAATATATAAATGTTTTTGGTAAAGACTTCAAACTATGTCCACACATGCAAGCTAACCCACGGTTAGACTATTCGTATAACCACTAAATAAATATAGTGAAATCAGCATAACCGAGTCATCAAGCTTCATTACCAAACCAATATTAGTGTTAGGAAAAAGTAAATGTTACAATCTAATGTCATTTAAAAAAAAAAACAGTAGCGAAATGTGTTACTTAGTTACATGGTAAGGCATTAGTGAAGCCAGAAAAGCAGAGTCTGTCTACCTACCTCAAAAAAAATAAAAGAAATTCAGTTAGTACCATGAAAATTGGTTAAATTCTGGCATGGATAACATGCAACTCAATAGGCATAACTTTTATTCTAATTTTAAAGGTAGAAATAAAGCTTTATTATGATATAGGCTATCATAAGTGTTTTTTTTTGTGTGTGAAATTGTCCAAATCCAGCATTCTTCAAAATATCTTCTTTAGGGCCCTATCATACACCCAGTGCAATAAGGCTATTTTCAGATCAACGCAACCTCAACAGCGTGCTCAACAGCGCTCAAACGTTAGCGGGAAATGGACGATTTTAAAATGTCAGTATCGATTGGTATCAATTTCCAGTATTGTAACACCCCTACTTGAGGGAGAGTAAATAATGAGTACATTTTAATTTTTGGGTAAACTTCCCCTTTAACAGTAATTACATGAATGCACGTGAATAAAATAATAATATAAACATTTACACATTTGAACTGCAACCGCCATGTCATCACTAACTTTTAACCTCATTGTGGATAATATATGACATTTTTTCATTTATTTATTTTCCAGTTACGTCCTCAAGGACTGTACAAGAGACAAACGAAGAGTTTAAAGCCATGACGGGGACCATTCACTTGGGCCGAAAACTTATCCTGAAATATAACCGCCGCGAGCTGACCGACAAACTGCTGATCTTTTTAGCCATCGCTCTGTTTCTGGCGACGGTGCTCTACATCCTGAAAAAAAGACTCTTCCCCTTCATTTAGAGCAACTTTACACTGTTTGGACTGAAACCAATCTGTGATTGTTACCACTCAAATTAGCCTCACGATTCTAAGAGGAATAGTTCACCCAAAAATGACAACTTAAGCACTATTTACTCGCCCTGAAGTTGTTCTAACAACTTGAATATGGTTGAAAAAAAGGAGATATTTTGAGGAAAGCTGAAAACCTGTAACTATTGACTTCCATAGTAGGAAAAACTAAGATTATAAAAGGCAGTGGGTACAGGTTTCCAATATTTTTTAAATATCTTCTTTTTTGTTCAACAGAAGAAACTCGTAAAGGTTTGAAACAAGTAAAGGGTGAGCAAATGATGTCGGAATTGAAATTTTTGGGTGAACTATCCCTTTAATGGAACATTCCACTATTTTGGAAATTGGCTTGTTTTACAACTCCCCTAGAGTTAAACAGTCTGACGGTAACACTTTTAGCCTAGCTTTGCATAAATCATCGAATCGGATTAGAACATTTTCCCATTTTTGAACTAATTCAGCCAATCTCTGAGTCTGGTAGGAACAATTTTAGCCTAGCTTAGCATAAATCATCGAATCGGATTAGAACATTTTCCCATTTTTTAACTAATTCAGCCAATCTCTGAGTCTGGCTGGAACAATTTTAGCCTAGCTTAGCATTAATCATCGAATCGGATTAGACAATTTTCCCATTTTTGAATCCATTCAGCCAATTTCTAAGTCTGGCAGGAACAATTTTAGCCTAGCTTAGCATTAATCATCGAATCGGATTAGACCATTTTCCCATTTTTGAATCCGTTCAGCCAATTTCTAAGTCTGACGGGAACACTTTTAGCTTAGCTTAGCGTAAATTATTGAATCAGATTAGACCATTTTCCCATTTTTCAATCCATTCAGCCCATCTCTAAGTCTGGCAGGAACACTTTTAGCTTAGTTTAGCATAGATCATTGAATCACATTAGACCATTAGCATCTTGCTAAAAAAAAAAAAAAATTCATATTGATCATTTTCCTATTTAATCTTGTACTCAGACTGACGGAAGTTTCTAGGTGGATATGGCCAGGAACTATACTGCATAGCAGGCCCATGCACAGCCTCTTACAGGGGCAGGTGCTCAACACAATCGCAAAGTGAAGAGTGGGGGGAGGGGGACATAGACGAAAGGTTGTAATCGCAAAGTGAAGAGTCGGGGGTGGGGGTGGGGGGGAGGATGGGGTTGAGCAAGAGGGGCACCTCAGCCAATGAGGGCAAAGGGGCAGTAAGGGCCACCCCCCTGTGCATGGCCCTGCTGCATATTTACTTAATTATAATGCTGGAAATATAGTTCCTAGCCATATCAGCCTAGAAAATAGCAACTTTTCATTTTCCGTCGATCTTAGTACACGATGTAACTACAAAAAAAGTCAAGCTTTAAATAGAAAAGATATCAAAACTCTTTTTTCCAAAATTATTTCGCAATATGCTAATGGTCTAATCCAATTCAATGATCTATGCTAAGCTAAGCTAAAAGTGCTCTTTTTTGTTATCGGCTGAATGGATTAATAAATGGTCAAACCCAGCTGGTAAAATCTTTAACTCGAGGTGACATTTGAAATATCAGCTCCTGCTCGACCATACCGATGATTTCACGAAACTCTTTTACTGTACTGTCCACCTCAGGAACGTTAACTTCGACGCCATTGTGTGGGGACTTTTTCCTCAGTAGTTTTGTCGGTTTTATGCTCGTCTTTCTTAGGCTTTGGTCAACGCTCCATTATTTCTCGATGTCCACCAATGCAAGGTAACAATTTTCCACCATTTGCACAGGATCTCAGTGCTTATTTAAAGTAATATTAAAGATTTCCCAGGAGCTCGCTTGTTTATGTCCGCTCACCATCACGTGACTCCGAAAAATGAGCCTATTTCCAAAAAAAGTGGAGTGTTCCTTTAATACCAGTAATTCTTCCAAAATAAAAGTTGCTACTGAAGTGACGACAGGAGCTTCACAACTCTCTCTGGGGACTCGAAATAATGAAGTGCTATTATCAAATCGCTGGAAGAAATAACGCACTTTGCAATCTTATGCATTTTGCTACATTAGTCTTACTAATTGTCATTTTTTTGCATATTTAGTAATATTTTATAAATAATACAGGTGTTTATATAAGATGAAATGTTTCAATTTGGATATTCCCTAACTCTGGTGTCTTGTGCCTTATGTACTGTATAATAACACAGAATAATAGAGTTCCTGTATGTAACTTAATAGAATACATTGGAAATGAAGACCGGTGAAAGTGTCTGCTTTATTTCATATTGTTTACATTATCAGCAATGACTCTAATCTATAGTAATTTTCTGTAATTACAGTAAACTCTGGATTTAATCTTCAGATTTCTATATGAATAATCCTTCGCTGATTATGATTGGTCTCTTCAATGTGGCTGTGCAGTATTGCTGTTGCTTGTCATTGGTGGAATGAACCACCAGAGGGTGATGTATCCCTTTTTTCCTATCTTCTTCTTCTTGTTTTGTTCTGATGTGTATCTTCATTTGCAGACTATTTGAATCGGATTAGTTTTAGTCTCATCAGTTTACATGTTGGTTTTAAATGGCTTAAAGCCCGGGTGTCAAACCAGTTCCTGTAGGGCCACAGCTCTGCACAGTTTAGCTTTAATCTTAATTAAACACAACTAATTGAGTCTTACGGTGACGCAGTGGCGCAGTAGGTAGTGCTGTCGCCTCACAGCAAGAAGGTCGCTGGTTCAAGCCTCGACTGGGTCGGTTGGCGTTTCTGTGTGGAGTTTGCATGTTCTCTGAGGGTTTCCTCCGGGTGCTCCGGTTTCCCCCACAGTCCAAAGACATGAGGTACAGGTGCTAAGTTTAGTAAGGCTAAATTGTCCATAGTGTATGAGTGTGAGTGAGTGTGTGTGGGTGTTTCCCAGAGATGGATTGCAGCTGGAAGGGCATCCGCTGCGTAAAACATGTGCTGGATAAGTTGGCGGTTCATTCCGCTGTGGCAACCCTGGATTAATAAAGGGACTAAGCCGAAAAGAAAATGAATGAATGAATGAATGAATGAATAATTGAGTCTTTCAGGCTTGTTTGAAACCTACAGGTAAGCGTGTTAAGGCAGGGTTGGAACTAAACTGTGCAGAGCTGCGGCCCTCCAGGAACTGGATTGGACACCTGTGCCTTCAAGGGGATGGGTCATCTAAAAACAAACACTTCCTCATCACCCGCACTCAATTGGTTGTCAGTATTTCTTTCTTTCCTCTGTCGATCACAAAAGAAGATATTTTGAAGAATGTTGGACATAAGCAGCTGTAAAGTCCATATACACTCATAAAATGACTTTTGCTGCTTGTTCAAACTACTTATTTAAAATAAGTTGAAACAACATGATTCTTGAGGGTTTTTTGGGGGGACAACTTAATTGTTTTATGTTCAACCAACTTAACAACTAACTTTATTGATTTATGTTGGGACAACATAAAGGAATTGTGCAGTATTTTTTACAGTGTAGAAACTAAAGTTATACTATGGAAGTGTTTTTTTTCCACACAACATTCTTCAGAATATCTTCTTTTTTCAGTTTTGAACAAGTGGAGGGTGAGTAAATTATGACAGAATTTTTTTAATTTTGGGTGAACAGTCCCTTTAAACTGTAATATTGAGCACACAGTATTCCAATTTAAAATATTCGTGTTCTGGTTCAATATATTTCAATGTATAATGTTTATATTATGAAGTGTAATGTTAAAGGTGCTTTAGTCATCAGTGTCACACAATCTTTCAGACAGGAATTATGGCTTTTTTTATTTCTTTTTACATTTTGCCAGTATTTTTGTATTATGTTTATTAATATATTTAATCAACTTATACAATTTAATCAATCATTTTAATATGGAAAATCAATAAAACTAGTTTGTTATAGTTATTTTATTTGTATTTGTATTATGTTTATTATTATAAACAAATTCTACAATTTAATTGATCAAATTAATAATATGGAAAATCAATATATTATTAAACTGTAATGTTGACTTTAGTTTATTATTATTATTATTGTTAGTATTATATTTAATATAATAATTAATCAAATTAATATGGAAATATCAACATATTAAGCTGTAATGTTTTAGTTTATTGTAGTATTTAATATTATTATTACTATGCTTATATTTAAAAATTATATCATTAATCAAATTAATATAGAAATATCAACATATTAAGCTGTAATGTTTTAGTTTATTGTAGTATTTAATATTATTATTACTATGCTTATATTTAAAAATTATATCATTAATCAAATTAATATAGAAATATCAACATATTAAGCTGTAATGTTTATTTTAGTTTATTGTAGTACTTAATATTATTATGCTTATTATATTTAAAAATTATAAAATTAATTAAATTAATATAGAAATATCAGCATATTATTAACCTGTAATGTTTATTTTAGTTAATCGTAGTATTTATTATTATTATTTGTATTATTATTATTTGTGTTGTTTATTATTATATTTAACCAAATAACACAATTTAATCAATTACTCAAATATATATAGAATATATTATTAAACTGTAATGTTTATTAGTTTTTAGTAGTGTTTATTATTATAAATTTTATTATTATGATGATCATTATCATTATTACTGCTACTATACAATAACTTCTGTTCCCTATTGTGCTACTGTTTAATCAGTTAATCAAATGTATATAGAAATATCAGTATATTATTAAACTGTAATGTTTATTTTAGGTTTTTTGTAGTTATTATTATTATTAATTTATTATTATTATTATCATCATAGATATACACACACACACACACACACACATATATATATCATGTTGTTGACGTCAAATTCTGACCCGACCATCCGAATGTCCCAGCAAAAATCGAGACTCATCAGACCAGGCACCATTTCTCCATTCTATTGTCCAATTTTGGTGAGCCTGTGTGAATTGTAGCCTCAGTTTCCTGTTCTTAGCTGACAGAAGTGGCACCCGATGTGGTCTTCTGCTGCTGTAGCCCATCTGCCTCAAGGTTGGACGTGTTGTGCATTCAGGAGATGCTCTTCTGCATGTCTCGGTTGTAACGAGTGCTTATTTGAGTTACTGTTGCCTTACTATACCTACAATCGAACCAGTCTGGCCATTCTCCTCTGACCTCTGGCATCAACAAGGCATTTGTGCCCACAACAATATTCAACATTAATAACATATATTTATATAAGGTGAACATTTTTTTTTGTGTAAGCACTGATGCAGTTGTGAAGATTTCCTTGATACTCATGCAGCATGAATCCACAAAAAGCCAATCAACTGAATATGAGTTTGATTTATTATGTATTTTTCTATGAATACATTTGATTACTTTGATACAGATCTCGAATAAAAATATAAATGATAATAACATAACATAACAAAAAAACGAAAATAAATAGTACAAGCGTGAATATAAAACGTATTACCAGCACTTTATAGTGGCTGCAACAAACCTGACGTCAAAATAAAAGTCCTCTAGACACACTTCATGCATAACGTTGAAGAAATTAATTTAAATCGAGAAACAATAGTAATAATGATGTGAAATATCTACAAGACACACTGGAAACTGAGGGGAGTGAGTTATGCTTGCTTTGTGAAAATATGGAGACATATATGCGATACAGTATATCAGTTACAGAGATGAGGTAGGTCCAAAAACAATGTTCTGCATATTATACGTTACAATATTGGTGTGCAAGACCGTAATCTGTTTAGATAGGCAGAGGTCTTCATCACGTACCACAATGGTAAATATGAAATCTGATATGACAGACAGATAATAGATATGTCAGATTGCCTTGGCAACGGCAGCACTGCAGTGCAAGAAAAGTGTGATATTAGAGCTTATATCTGCTGCTGAGGCTTCATCTCACAAACCATGTCAAGGTCACCTTCACATTCACACCTCACCCCAAAATAAAAGAAGAAAGACATTAAAATGAACTACTACGCTGTCATGCTAAATCGACACTATTGGTTGCTTTAGCGCTTAATTCATTTCACTGTCATGTTTAGGTGGTGACATTTTGGAAACGTTGGGAGTATGTGCGCAGGGATATATTTGAGAGCCGCAAAACATGTTCCCAGGGCTACGTCTGGCTGCATTTTGTGTGTAAAATGAATGCTACAGGGTGCTAACAATAACTTCTGTTGCTTTTCGCGATACTTCTATGGGGTGCTAACGTTAACTTCTGTTCCTGTTCACGATACTTATATAGTGCGCTAACACTAACTTCTGTTCTTTTTCGTGATACTTCTACAGAGCGCTAGCGCTAACATCTGTTCCTTTTTGTAATACTTCTACAGGGCGCTAATGCTAACTTCTGTTCTTTTTTTAAATTTTTTTATGGGGCGCTAATGGTAGCTTCTGTTCCTTTTTGTGATACTTATGGGGCGTTAACACTAACGCTAACTTCTGTTGTTTTTTGTGACACTTCTACGGGGTGCTAATGCTAACTTCTGTTCTTTTTTTGTGATAATTTTATGGGGTGCTAATGCTAACTTCTGTTCCTTTTTGTGATACTGCTACAGAGTGCTAATGGTATCTTCTGTTCTTTTTTGTGATACTGCTACAGGGTGCTAATGGTATCTTCTGTTCCTTTTTGTGATACTCCTACAGGGTGCTAATGCTAACTTCTGTTCCTTTTTGTGATACTTTTATGGGATGCTAATGGTAGCTTCTGTTCCTTTTTTGTGATACTTCTACAGGCCGCTAGCGTTAACTTCTGTTCCTTTTTGTGACACTTCTTTGGGGCGGTAATGCTAACTTCTGTTCCTTTTCGGGATACTACTACAGTGCAATAATGCTAACTTCTGTTCATTTTCGTTATATTACAATGGGGCGCTAACACTAACTTCTCTTCCTTTTTGTGATACTTCTACAGGCCGCTAGCGTTAACTTCTGTTCCTTTTTGTGACACTTCTATGGGGAGGTAATGCTAACTTCTGTTCCTTTTCGGGATACTACTACAGTGGAATAATGCTAACTTCTGTTCCTTTTCGTTATATTTCTATGGCGCGCTAACGCTAACTTCTGTTCTATTTCGTGATAATTCTACGGGCCGCTAATGCTAAGTTCTGTTCCTTTTCATGATACTTCTACAGGGCACTAATGTTAACATCTGTTTCTTTTTCGCGATACTTTTTCCAGGGTGCTAGTGCTAAATTCTGTTCCTTTTTTGCGATACTGCTACAGGGCACTAACGCTAACTTCCTTTCCTTTTCACGGTACTTATACAGGGCACTAATGCTAACTTCTGTTCCTTTCAGAACAAAAAGGAGAAAGACAGTTATATTTACAGAAATGTAACCGTGGCCTCTGATGGATTTACAAAAAATAAACAATTACATTTGTTTTTAAAAAATACGTTTAAAATGATATGATCCTTTCTTCTTCTTCTTCTTTTGGGGTAAAATGTGACCCAGACATGTTTCATCTTCTGTCCCCAAATGGCTCTGCATCAGAGCAGACAAACACTGAGCTTGTGGAATGATGTCATCGTAGAAACCCAATGCCCAGTTTTAGTAATAATGCAGAGAAGTCTCTTCTCTTTTAAAAAACGTGTAGGACTACACTCGATCCACAGTCTACGAGTCAAACATGTTTGAGACTCCTATCAAATACTTGACCAGTCCATGTCCTCACAATATGACCCAGTAAACCCACACACACCTACTTGTACTGTATATATGGTTTACAAGGACTTTACATAGTCGTAATGTGTTTTATACAGTTAAAACCTCTTATAAAAATGGCCTTTACCAACCCCTAGTCTTAACCTTGTTGGAAATTGCCCTGTAAGTATGATTTTTAACTGGTTTGAATTATGAGGACACAAAAACCAGCTTAATAGAGTACAACTAGGTCATATCCATGCAATTATACAATTTTGTGTCCTTGTAAACCATATACCCATGAATGTATATGTAAAACATGCACATGTTTGTGTGGTTTACATGGACTTTCCATAGGCGCAATTTATTTTATACAGTAAAACCTCTTATGAAATGGCCTTACCCCCCTCTAGCCCTAACCCCAACCCAATTGTAAATAGTGTAAATGCCCCGTTAGGTATAATTTTTAACTGGTTTGAATTACAAGGACACATAAACCAGCTTAATAGAGTACAACAAGGTCATAACCATGTAATTATACAGCTTTGTGACCTCGTAAACCACACAAACATGTACATATGTACATAACTTTTACATATACATACTTGTGTATATGGTTTACAAGGACTTTCCATAGGCGCAATTTATTTTATACAGTAAAAACCTCTTATGAAATGGCCTTACCTACCCCTAGCCCTAACCCCAACCTTGTTGAAAATTGTGTAAATACATGGTTAAGTATGATTTTTCACTGGTTTGAATTACGAGGACACATAAACCAGCTTAATAGTGTACAACTAGTTCATACCCATGTAATAATACAATTTTGTGTCCTTGTAAACCACAAAAACATGTACATATGTTTTACATATACATACTTGTGAATATGGTTTACAAGGACTTTCCATAGGCGCAATTTATTTTATACAGTAAAACCTCTCATGAAATGGCCATACCTACCCCAAGCCCTAACACCAACCTTGTTGCAGATTGTGTAAATGCCCTGTTAGGTATGATTTTTAACTGGTTTGAATTACGAGGACACATAACCCAGCTTAATAGAGTACAACTAGGTCATAACCATGTAATTATACAATATTGTGACCTTATAAACCACACAAACATGTGCACATGTACATATCTTTTACATATACATACTTGTGTATATGGTTTACAAGGACTTTCCATAGGCGCAATTTATTTTATACAGTAAAAAAACTTATTATGAAATGGCCTTACCTACCCCTAGCCCTAACCCCAACCTTGTTGCAAATTGTGTAAATACATGGTTAAGTATGATTTTTAACTGGTTTGAATTACGAGGACACATAAACCAGCTTAATAGAGTACAACTAGGTCATGCCCATGTTATTATACAATTTTGTGTCCTCATAAAACACACAAACAAGTACACACACAATGATGTGACATCATAGTGAAACACCCTGTCATCATCGCTGGTGCATCTGTCCTTCAGACATCAATAATGTTAATGAAAGAAGTCTCTTCTGCTCACTGAAGCTCAGCACCACACACTTAACATGGGCCATGTAGTCAAGCGCCATTACAATTTAAAATAAACGCTTTCTATTTAAACATATTTGACTTTTTCTTTTAATTTTGTGATTACAGATCAGTCTTCAGAGTAACGTAATTATTTAGAAATCATTCTGCCGTGTTGATTTGCTGCATTGTAGAAACATTTGAGGTTGTCAATATTGAACACTTTTTGTTGCCTAATATTTTACTAAGCTGAAAAAGCTATTTTAAACATTAATTAAAAATGATTTTTGATGCCGAAGACATCAGAGAAATAACGTACGCTTTAAAGCGAAAGTTTATACGGAAAACTGTTGTTTTAAATTGTAACCGTATTTAGAAATATTTCTGGTTTTACTGTTAAGGTATTGCTCGGTGGTTGTTAGTGTGTTCTAGGTCATTTCTAAGGTGTTGCTAGGTTAAGTCAATGGGACTTTTCCGAATTTTCCGGGTCAGTTTTCAGAAAACCACAAGTCGGATCAGTTAGTTTGGAGTGTTGGAGTTAGTTTGGTGGTTGTATTATGAACAATCTAGGAAATGCATTCTTAAAATAGTCTAAAGCTGCATTCTCATTAGATACGGATGAAGCGGCGAGCGCGAGTGATTCACATGTTAAGTCAATGCAAAGACGCGAATAGACGTTCTTAAAATAGTCTAAAGCTGCGTTCTCATCAGATACGGATGAAGCGTCTAGCGTGAGTGATTCACATGTTAAGTCAATGCAAAGACGCGAATAGACGTTCTTAAAATAGTCTAAAGCTGCGTTCTCATTAGACGCGGATGAAGCGGCAAGTGCGAGTGATTCACATGTTAAGTCAATGCAAAGAAGCGAATAGACGTTCTTAAAATAGTCTAAAGCTGCATTCTCATCAGATGCGGATGAAGCGTCTAGCGTGAGTGATTCACATGTTAAGTCAATGCAAAGATGCGAATAGACGTTCTTAAAATAGTCTAAAGCTGCGTTCTGATCAGACGCGGATGAAGCGTCTAGCGCGAGTGATTCACATGTTAAGTCAATGTAAAGACGCGAATAGACGTTCTTAAAATAGTCTAAAGCTGCGTTCTCATCAGATGCGGATGAAGCGTCTAGCGTGAGTGATTCACATGTTAAGTCAATGCAAAGATGCGAATAGACGTTCTTAAAATAGTCTAAAGCTGCGTTCTGATCAGACGCGGATGAAGCGTCTAGCGCGAGTGATTCACATGTTAAGTCAATGTAAAGACGCGAATAGACGTTCTTAAAATAGTCTAAAGCTGCGTTCTCATCAGATGCGGATGAAGCGGCGAGCGCGAGTGATTCACATGTTAAGTCAATGCAAAGAAGCGAATAGACGTTCTTAAAATAGTCTAAAGCTGCGTTCTCATCAGATGCGGATGAAGCGGCGAGCGCGAGTGATTCACATGTTAAGTCAATGCAAAGATGCGAATAGACGTTCTTAAAATAGTCTTAAGCTGCGTTCTCATCAGATGCGGATGAAGCGGCGAGCGCGAGTGATTCACATGTTAAGTCAATGCAAAGATGCGAATAGACGTTCTTAAAATAGTCTAAAGCTGCGTTCTCATCAGATGCGACTGAAGCGTCTAGTGTGAGTGATTCACATGTTAAGTCAATGCAAAGACGCGAATAGACGCGCGAATGAGGCGCGCGAATGACGCAATGTGCGAATCGCTCGAGTTGGAAAATCTAAACTTCAGTGTACTTTTGCGCCGCATTAACCAATCAAGAGCTTTCTCTTGTATGGGATTGTGAATATGTGATTATGACGAAGAGCCTGTTGTTGGTGTACCGAGGGGAAATCCTCCTGCCGACACCGGACAACAGTTCATTCAACTGGGCTGAGCTCAGTCTGAAGCACCTCTGAAAGGATCTAGTGGACTCAGACACGGCGCCGAACGAATCGACTGTGTTTTCCAGCCTCCCTAAAGCACTTAAAGCACAGCTACTATGTCAATAAAATCCATGTTAGACATTTAGCAGCAAAGCTAGAGTCAGACAAAAGCCCCGCCCATGATGCGAATCTGCATCTATTGTGAAGTGAATTTGACGCGCGAATAAAGTGGATTTGACACGCGAACGAAGCGAGTAAACTCAAAATGTTCACGCGTCTATTTATGCGTGATTTATTCGCGAGTTCCGCGTCTGGTGTGAACAGCATTAGAGGAAAAAAAAGGAATAGTATAACAGTATGCTGACTTTCTCAAGCCACTATAATTATTTACTATGAGTTACTCTGAAATCACATCATCATGAGCTGCTCATGTGAAAAGATCACAGTGCTGTTACATACTCACGTGATCTAATGACCATTAAAAACTCATTTTAAAGAGATTTACTCACCCTCGTTTTCAGTTTAACGCAGAAGAACATATTTTGAAGAATGCTGAAAATCTGTCACCGTTGACTTCCATAGTAGGAAAAGCAAATACAGGTACCAGCATTCTTCAAAATATCTTCTTTTGTGTTCAACAGAAGCAAGACAATCAAACAGGTTTGGAAACAAATGAAGGTAGAGTAAACAATGACAGGATTTCTATTTTTTGGGGAACTGTCCCTTTAAGAAAACATGCGCACTTTTTCGTGAAACGACCAGTAACACCAACTCGCCAGCACCAATTTCAGTCATGTAGGACGCAGGGCGAGAGGTAACTTTAGACCCAGTGTGTCTGAATCTGCAGAGCATTAGACACTTCCTTCAAAGACATTAGACATCGCAAGTATTTCAAATGATTGACCTGTAGCGT
This sequence comes from Danio aesculapii, assembly GCF_903798145.1. Taxonomy (NCBI): domain Eukaryota; kingdom Metazoa; phylum Chordata; class Actinopteri; order Cypriniformes; family Danionidae; genus Danio; species Danio aesculapii. Next base: position 4,968,985 of record NC_079455.1, read on the forward strand.
ATGTACAGTTGAAGTCAGAATTATTAGCCCTCCTGAGCGTTTTGTTTTGTTTTTTAAATATTTAACAGAGCAAGGAATTTTTCACAGTATTTCCAACAATAGTTTTTCTTCTGGAGATGTTTAATTTCACTAAGAATAACTGTCATTAGCCCCTTTAAGCAATATTATTATATTTGATTGGCTACAGATCAAACCACTGTTATACAATGACTTGCATAATTATCCGAACTTGCCTAATTAATCTAGTTAAGCACTTAGATGTCACTTTAAGCTGAATACTAGTATGTAGTAAAATATCTAATAAAATATTATGTCATATTAGTTATTAAAACTATTATGCTTAGAAAAAGTCTTCCCATTAAACAGAAATTGGGGAAATAATCATTCAGGAGGGCTAATAATTCTGCCTTCAACTGTGTGTGCTTAAACGCAGAGCACACTCTTCCCTTCACCTCCTTTTGGTGGCATTCGGAGACCTCTTGAGCTCTTTTCGGGCGTCAGAGGTGTTGTCTTGAGGACCTGAGGAGAGATTTTCCTCTTCACGAGTTTCTGTGAGCGTCCAGACTGCTTGGCCATCAGCCTCGTGGTGAGGAAAGCTCGTGGGATGTAGGGCGTTTGCGTTGGCTCCTGGTGTGGTAGTGATGTCTGGGATGGGGGCGAGGGTGGAGCTGGCCTGGTTCTCCACCTTTCCAAGGGCACAAAGACTCAGGGTCCCACACAGAGCTCCCCAGTTCTGCTCGCACTGCGTTCGTATTCGGCGGCCGATGGCGACTCGTACCTCCTCACCGCATCCCAGCAGGATGTTCACTAACTCCACATGAGGCCTTTCAGTGAAGAGACAATGGTAGAAACCACAATTAGACCAGTCATGATATCTATGTTTTGTTGTATGACATGTTTCACTAAAATATATTGGGATAAATGGAGCATAAAGGAATTAAGTTACAGTTTTTCTCAGTGGCTTTGGTGCATTTCTCACAACACTATTTACATTTGCACAACAGTTAATGCATTTCTCAAAAACAATTAGTCATTTGTGCACATCATAGTAGCAGTTTCTCATTCCTTCCAACAAATTGCGAATGCTTTTGGACATGCATCAACTGCTTTCACACAACTCTCTGCTGTTTTATTATATTATCATTTGCTTATGTCATGTCAGTCAGAATTAATTAAACTTGTGAATGCAGAATAGCAGTAGCATTGCTAGACATAAAGCTCTACTGGGGCACGTCCCCCCTCAAAAAAAAAAAAAAAAAAAAAAAAATATATATATATATATATATATATATATACAGGGGCGTAGCTGAAATTTTAAAAGTGGGGGGACAGTTGAATGTTGAATGAGATTCAATATTTTATGTTCATATGATATTTAATCATCTGTGTCTAAATGGTTGGCCTAAAAAAGTGAGGGGGACGTATCCCTCCTGTCCCCCCTGGTTACTACGCCTCTGTATATATATATATATATATATATATATATATATATATGCACAAAAAACATTTATTATAAATAAAAGTATTGTTGTTATTATACAATTATTATTCTAAATAATTAATCCTAAATGTAACTGGAAAATAATCATAAAAAATCTTTTGCATGAATATTAATTATGAATACATATATATATATATAAAAAAATATAAATATATATAACTATATATATTTATAAAAGAAAAAAAAAGAAAAAATATATATATATGTGTGTGTGAATCTATCTATCTATACACACACATATATATACATATATATGTATATATATATATATATATATATATATATATATATATATATATATATATATATATATATATATATATATATATATATATATAAATGTATGTATATATATATATATATATATATATATATATATATATATATATATATATATATATATATAAATGTATGTATATATATATATATATATATATATATATATATATATATATATATATATATATATATGTATATGTATATATATATATGCACACATATGTATATGTATATATATATACACACATATATATATATATATATATATATATATAGAGAGAGAGAGAGAGAGAGAGAGAGAGATAGATAGATAGATAGATAGATAGATAGATAGATAGATACACACACACACTTAGTAGAGAGTTACATAATATTGAGTAAAAGCACAGTCCAGCATCACTAGTTACAGAATCACATTTATTTTTTCCCATAGATATTTTCAGTCAAGTCTTTATCAAAACATTATGACACCAAAAAAAAAAACAACAACCAGAAACGAGGAGCATCGCAACATTCCAAACGTTTATTTGAAGAAAAAAAGACAAAAGTAGAGCATGGCTGATGTTTGGATTTAAGCAATCTAACACTCAAGAGCCTATGTTTGGGTGTTTGGATGTTTTGTTGCAGTAATAAATATGTTTCTGACTTGTTACATGTTTTGCAACTATTCGTCTAACCCTAATTGATGGAGTGTGCTGCTTTTTTTTTTTGTTTCTTAACCAACCATGTTGGAAAAAGATGTAACCTGTCGTCAGATTCCAGGATGACAATGCCAAGATTCATCAAACTGCACAAACTGTGAAAGTCTGGAGATGTGCTGGAGTAAACAGTCTCAGGGTCAGACAAACAGTACCAGATCTGGACAAATAAATGCAGCTCTTGATGGAAATAAATGTACATTGTGTAACATACTATATAGTGGTCAAAACAATGTCACGACAAATGCACATCGTAATAAAAGTCCTAAAGATGGTTACAATCCAACCCCAAGTAGAAACACTACATTTTGTCCCAAACACATTCAGTAGGGTTCAGGTCAAATGGAGGTCAGTTCATTTGTGAAAATCAAGCCTTCTTTCAGTTTGAGCCTAATGAATATTGGCAGAGTCTTCCTATAATATGACCATGAGATGTCTTTTGACATGGGATACACTTATTTTGACTGTTTAAGAAGGTAAACGGTGCACAATGTAATATTTAACCCTGAAGATGAACTTGATTATTTATTATTTTATTATAATGATTTAATTAAGTATAAGAAGAATTGAATTGAATGAAATAAACAGAGACTATGCCTTATTATTTTACATTTGATTATTCAACTACTGTATACCTGAATACAGTTCGACTCCTCAGAAAAAATGTAAAAGTCGTTTATTTAATTTGTATCTTTTTTTTATTTATTGAATATATCTTTGCTTGTAGATTGTTTATTATATTTTATGCGCTGCCTTACAGAATCATCCCATTCATTCATTTATTCATTTTCTTTTCGGCTTAGTCCCTTTATTAATCCGGGGTCGCCACAGCAGAATGAACCACCAACTTATCCAGCATATGTTTTACACAGCGGATGCCCTTTACCCATCTCTGGGAAACATCCATACACACTCATATACTACGGACAATTTAGCCTACCCAATTCACCTGTACCGCATGTCTTTGGACTGTGGGGGAAACCGGAGCACCCGGAGGAAACCCACGCAAATGCAGGGAGAACATGCAAACTCCACACAGAAACACCACCTGACCCAGCCGAGGCTCGAACCAGCGAACTTCTTGCTGTGAGGCGACAGCACTACCTACTGTGCCACAACGTCACCCCCAATCAATCTAAAATTATCAAGTATTTCCAAATAGTTATTCAACTCATCTAGTCAAATTGTATTCATATATATATATATATACGATGTATATCTATATATATATTTATATATATGATAAATTTTACCACAAGAATTATTGTGGTGCTAAGTAAAATATCAAATTGTGTATAGAAATATATATATAGATATATATATATATATATATATATATATATATATATATATATATATATATACACACATATATACATATATATATATACACACACACACACACACACACACACATATATATATATATATATATATATATATATATATATATATATATATATATATACACACATATATACATATATATATATATACACACACACACACACACACACATATATATATATATATATATATATATATATATATATATATATATATATATACACACACATATATACATATATATATACTATACACAATTTGATATTTTACTTAGCAACACAATAATTCTTGTGGTAAAATTTATGATTTATATTTAGTATTTGTAATACAATTTTGCCCTGTAATACAAGCAGTCAGATATATGAACTGTACCTTTAATTTTACCTGCTCAATGAAAACACTCTTTTGAATGTATCAAACAAAACTCAAGTACATTTACAGAATGACATGAGCATTTATAGCAAATAACCAAACGTAAATATTATCCCGCTTACTTTTTGAGCGTTGTCAAGCGAGTTCTTAAACGCCTATGATTGATGACACGTTCAAGAAAAGTGATGCATGCTTACGTTGCACAGAATACATTATGTCCTGTATATCAGTGACTGAAATAAGCCACACTGAGCATCAGACAACCCAGGCTCCTTCTGATAATGTACCCCTATATACATTTCTGGAGTGTGCCAAATACGTCCCAGGAGGTACATTTTTTTGCCGTTTTTGTTTTTGCAAATCCACCACAGGTCGCTGTGTACGCTTTTTGAAATCTCAAATTTCTCTCACGAGTGCCATTCACGCCTGTTGTTCTCTTTTAGGTAAATCCACCAGAGGCTGCTGTTGACTAAACTGACTGACCGATTAACTGACGAATCCTACGCCTTTCCTAGACCCAACCAATAGTGTTTTCAAAGGCACTGATCCCCCCACCCACCACCTTCCCTAAACTCAACCAACAGTGTTTTAAAAAGCAATCCAGAAAAAGAAAAGGCCTCGCGGCAGCCTGATTACCACGTTTTCAGATTTTACCACATTCCCACCGTTATTTACTTGTTTATTTTTTGTCTTTTGTTTTGGTTTTACACACTTTCTGGAACCGTTCTTTGTCAAACTCCATTGTTGTGGTCAACTCTATGTCTCAAGTTGATGTTCACGGCGAGCTTTGGACAAACTGGTAACAGCAGGAAAGCTCGCAGACGGCTCCCTCCCCCGTTTTAAAGACTAAATGCAACCTACAAACTTCTGGCTACATAATTCGCAATCTCAATAGTATATGTAGTGGGACGTTTTCAAAATGAGCCTATGTTAGCATCAAAGCAGAACTCATTAATATTCACGAACCTTCCAAATACGGTCAAAAGAGACGATATCATTCTAGGATCAATTCCTAGGGTTATAAATAGATCTGGAGATGTCTTGCTCCTACCTAAGCTACATACCTACATACCTATGTAGATATCAGAGAACTATTTAAACATATTGCCTTTAAAGTAAAAGTAAGTTTTGGTCCACCACTAATGGTGACAACAAAAACACAAAAAAATATATCACCAATATATAACTGATATCAATACTTGTAAAGTGAAACGCGCGTATTATTTTCGGCCATATATCGCATCACAACACTACATTGCAGGACTCACCCTTTAGGAAACAGGTCCTTAAAATGGATCATCTCCACCATGACGTTGACGTTCTCCCTCACGGCCAAGCAGAGGTTGTGTTTGAGGTAACACTCGCGCTGAAGCTGGAACACCATCTCTTTCACGGCCACACACTTGCGGCTGACACAGCTGAACTTGTGGCGCAGTCCGTGGGCCATGCACCTGAGCGTGTCTTTGATAAACGATTTCCCCTGCAGGGATACAAGTAATTCATCAAAAATCCTGATCCATTTAAAGTGTTAAGAATGTAAGTTATTAATTACTCACACTCATATCATTCCAAACCCCTCAGAACTTGCTTTTCTTCCGAACGCAAATGAAGATATTTTAGGTGAAATCTGAGAGCTCCCTCATCCTCCATAGACAGTCTAGAAAGGTACCAAAATATATCCTCAAAACAAACCATGTGCCTTCGGTGGTTCAATCTAGATCAGGGGTCACCAAACTTGCTCCTGGAGGGCCGGTGTCCTGCAGATTTTAGCTCCAACCCTAATCAAACACACCTGAACAAGTTAATCAAGGTCTTACTAGGTATACTTGAAACATCCAGGCAGGTGTGTTGAGGCAAGTTGGAGCTAAATCCTGCAGGGACACCGGCCCTCCAGGACAAAGATTGGTGACCCCTGATCTAGATATTAGCTATGAGAATACATTTGTGCGTAAATAAAACAACAAGGCTTTATTCAACAGTTTCTTCTCCTCAGTGTCAGTATAGGGTGCACGCCACATTCACGAGCTCTATACAGTGACATATAATTCCCGGATGCCTGCACGCAACTTCCTCTGTCTGAATGAAAGAATAGGCACAGCCAAGCACATGAACGTACGTAGAAACTGTTGGAAAAGTCGTAATTTTAGCTTTATGTGCGCACAAAAGTATTCTCATAGCTAATATTTCAATTGGTCGGCTGAAGCCATGTGGTCTGTTTTGAGGATGTTGTTTGTTCCCTTTCTAGATTATGAATGAGTTGAGAACATTACTATTGAGGTGCTTAGATTTCAGCTTAAATATCTTCATATTTGTTCCGAAGATGAACAAAGGTTTCAGGGGTTTAAAATGACATAGGGGTGAGCAAATTCGTTATGGTTTAAACTAACCCTTTAATGACAGAATGCTGATTTTTACTTCTGCGTCAAGTGCACACATAGGGTGCAGCCTTCGCACGGTCGCATAACCCTCGCCATGGCTGACTCGCACCTCTCAAAACATCTAACTACATGTCGTAATGACGCATAACAACTGTGATTGGTCAGCTTGGTAGCTGTGCCGAGTGTGGGCGGTGCTGAGAGCCGCGAGCCCAATGGTACCAATGTTCACACGTGTCGAGTCCCATGAAGGAGCTCCAGATCTTTTGTGTTTACCTTATGATGAGGGTTTCCACCTCTGAATGAGTGAGTTAAGCTACTTGTACATTGAGGTAGCGTTCAGTAAGAACAAAACACCCGTGAAGAAACTCGACACAGAGGAACATAACTTAACTTACTGCCGGATATCGCTTTGGAAGTGTTTTCGCAGAGCAACACAAACAGCATGCAGAAGTATAAATGCACGACTACACGCATAGCAAGCGTCGTGGGTCATGCCGATCACTCGACGCAGAAGTATAAACCAGCCTTAAGTCTTATTACACTGTCAGAGACTCAGACGCATATTTTACTGCTATAATAGTGGGCGCTAGAAAGCTGCTCAAAATCTTGCTTATGTCGGGCGTTTTTCACAGATAAGGCTGGTTTATACTTCTGCGTCAAGCGCAGGCATACGGTCCGACGCAGCCTTCGGGCGCTAGCATAGCCCTTGTCGTGGCTGGTGCGCACCTCTCAAAAAATGTAACTACACATCGCAATGATGAGTAGAGCAAGGTCTGTGATTGGTCGACTTGCTAACTGGGCTGAGTTTACAAGTGTCGAATCCTGTGAAGGAGGTCCAGATGTTTTGTGTTTACCTTATGAGTAAAGTTGTTGCACATCTGCCGGTTCCCGCCTCTGAATGAGTGAGTTTGAGCCACTTGTATATTAAGTTATCATTCAGAAAAAACAAAACACCCGCGAAGAAACTTGTTTCGGAAGTGTTACTGTAGAGCAACACAAACAACACACAGAAGTATAAATGCACGACTACAAGTGCAAGGCTTGCGCTGTGGGTCACGCCGATCACTTGACACAAAATTACAAATCAGCTTTTACTGGCTTATCTTGGTTATCAGACGTCTCCTCTCACTGCACATCTTCACAACGTTCACCAGGAATGATATTTACACATGCTATGAAGTAGAGCTGCACAATTCTGGCTAAAATGAGAATCACAATTTTTTTGCTTAAAATAAAGATCACGATTCTATAGATTCTATAGGTCTACTGTTAGTTAAAATGCTAAATTTTGTGTGTGTGTGTATTATTACGAAATTATTTTATTTTGTCGTCCAACTGTGTTTCTAGAAAGACTTCCGTTTTTAAAATCTTGAATCTTCTCTGAGCAAATTACAGTTGCAACACTCACCTTTATCTCTTATGTTTCCTTCAGTTTGTTCGGTTCGTTTTACGTCATAACAGGAACTGCTGCCTAATTGAAGGCATGTCATAGCGACACCCGGTGGTTATTTATTGAATTACGCTCCTTTTTTGTATAGCGGGCCAGATTCTATTGATATTTATAAAAAAGCCTCGTGGGCCGCCACAAAACGGATTGTGGGCCACAGATGGCCCGCGGGCCGTAGTTTGGACATCCCTAATATAGCTGCTGCAAGCTGGGACAGTTCACCTAAATATGAAAATGTAGAACTAATTTTCTCACTCTTTGCACATTGAGGATGTATGTGATTTATTTATGTGAACATTTTAGAAATATTTTACCTGAATCTGTGGTTCTTGGTTATTCATATATTTCAAGTCAATGGATACCCAATTTTGTGATTAAACCACAATACATACAAGTTTGTTTGCTTAGGCTGTGGCTTAAAGCTAAAAATATTACAAATAATGTTCCGCTTCTTGCACAGACCCATCGTTTCTCTTTATAAAAAACAGAGATTGATTTGAAGTTGTTTGTATGTGATTGTTTTGACCATTTACTTAAAGAGCCCATATTATGGGTTTTTGAAAATGCCCTTCCATGTAGTGTGTCACACAGCTCTAAGTGATGTGAAATATCCAGCTAAGGCTTAAATCTGTAAGTGTACAGTGTTTAAAACTATTGATTCATCTATAAAAGAGTCGACTCATAGTGCTTCAAACGAGTCGTCTTGATAACGAGTCATTAGGTGTTTCGGATGACGCGGCTACGAAACAGAAGTAGTTGCGCGCGCAAACCCGGGAGATTTGACTAACAGAAAAAAAAAGTCACACACACACACACACCGGTCGAATAAAGTCACCCTGTGCAGATGGATATTATTGACAGTTCACCCAAAGATGAAACCTTAGCAATATAGCCTAGCCTTGAGCAGTTCGAGTGCTTCTGGAAACTACTGTAAACTACTGTAACTACCTCGCCAGTTCTTGGACTTTTTGCTCAATAAAATAGTTAGTCGTCAGTATTTTCTAGTCCATCGTCTGTATTTACATTCACCCACTGGCAGCCAAAATCCACTATGAAGCGTGTGTGCACTGTGACTACTTTTATATTGTTGATTAGCAGCTGGGCATTTCACTCTGTCTCGCGCTGAAGCCTTGTCCGTGTCGACCAATCGCAGCAGGCTGTCATCAGTCCAATCAGCGCAGATTGGCTTCGCGCTGAGGAGGGGTTTGGGAACAAATGAATCGCTGAACGAATCATATGGGAGTCGCTGGGATAATTAGGTAAAAATAAATGCAGATTATAAGACCATGAAAGTGTTGTTTGACCTTGCATGCATATTAAACTGTTGTTGGAGACCCTTACAACCTAAATATGACCCTATTTCATGTATAATATGGGCTCTTTAATTACTTTATATATGGATCACCATGGACCACGTATCCAGCTAAAAATTTTCTTTAATGTCCCACTGAAGAAAAAACACATCTTCAATAGCCTGATGGTGAGTAAATCAACAGTAAAATTTTGGTTTTGGGTTTTGGGTGAACCACCCCTGATGTGGTGCTGATCAATGACAGGCAGACGAAATATATCTCCAACATCAGACTAAATGTCAAACTATTAAAGTACACATGACATCAAAACTAACCATATTGATTTTGTTAGCGCACATTGCTAGTTTTGTTGTGAACAATTATCTGTGCATGTCATTAAGAAAAAAAATGTTTGCCCTTGCAATATAAATTAAAATCTGAAAATACACTTCCTGTTTGTTTTCAGTTAAATTCTCAGATTAGGGGCCCTATCATACACCTGGTGCAATGCGGCGCAAAGAGCGACGGAATTGTTGTTTGCTAGTTTCAGCTCGGCGCAAGAGTCGTTTTGACATTTGCACCACGCTGTTTAAATAGCAAATGCATTTGCGCTCATATGTGCGTTCTTGTCTAAAAAAGCAGGTTTGTTGAGGCGCATTGCTGGTGCGTTGCTATTTTGTTGAACTTAAATAGACTGTTCAATAGACCAGATCAAAGCTGGTCTAAAGTCCAGCGCAGAGCGTGTTAGTTGTGCGCCTCGCTTATACATTGCTTAATACACACAGGATGTACAGCAATACGCAAATATCTTCACAAATGAAAAAGAATTAAAGGATTAAAATATTACAAAAAGTATTATTTTCTAGCCTACATAAATATAAAAACCACTGCCTTCATGCCTTCTTCATCTCGGGGGGCTTTTTCAGTTTATTCATAATTCAATTCAATTCAATTCAATTTAATTCACCTTTATTTGTATAGCGTTTTTACAATGTAGATTGTGTCAAAGCAGCTTCACATAAAAGGTCACAGTAAATAGGAACAGTGTAGTTCAGTTTGTAGTGTTTAAGTTCAGTTCAGCTCAGTTCAGTGTGGTTAATAATCACTACTGAGAGTCCAAATACTGAAGAGCAAATCCAACGATGCGCAGCTTTACAGATCCCGAACCATGCAAGCTAGTGGCGACAGCGGAGAGGAAAAAAAACTTCACTAAATGGCGGAAGTGAAGAAAAAAACCTTGAGAGAAACCAGGCTCAGTTGGGCACGACCATTTTAATTTCTCCGCTGGCCAAACGTCTTGTGCAGAGCTGCAGTCTCAGTGGTGGAAGCTGGAAGCTGGCCTCAGCGAAGACTCGTCTGTCTCTGGAGCGTCACAGGAATCAGTCTCATGTTCTCCACTCCTCCATGACCACCACAGTAGCTGCTCAGGATACAGCCTGGTCCAGGATATGGAAACCTTGGGATCATCTCGTCGTTGGTCTTGGATCGACAATTCATAACAATTTGCTTTTGTATAATGTTATTATTATTAGTAGTATTATTCATTATATGCATATTTATATTTGTTTTATTAAAAAACAAGCTTAGATTTGTCCACCTGCCAGGTTTTAGACCATATGGGGCACAGCATGTGTATTTGGATTTAACTCAGTTTTTTGAACACACTTCGTTATTATTGTTCATTTATTAGTTTGTCGGAAATTAGAACTGAATTTAGAAATAGTTTTAAAACAAATCTTTGCGCTTAATGAATGAAACTATTTATGTATAGGCTAATAGACGTCTGTGCGTACAACACGTTTCCCTATCCACGAGAGTGAAAGTGAAAGTAAACAATGAGGAGGCTCGGCTCATCTCTCATTCTCACGTTGTAGATGCTCTTTTAAACTGTTTTCTCGCTAGTGAAGCGTTCAGTTTTTACAGTTTGTACAGTCCGCCATGTAATTAGCAAATGCGCTATGGCACAGGGCAACTGGCTCTTAAAGAGAATGGGAGATGAGACTCTGATTGGTTTATTCCTTAAAACAGACCTATAACTCATTAAAAGAATAAGCTCAACCCTGTTAGACCATGCGCCACAGTGCAGAGCGTATTTGTCCATCCTTAAAATAGCAAAAGTGGATACGGACAAACCCTTAATGCGTTTGCGCCCTGCGCTTTGGACTTTTAGTTTTGACAACAAACAGAAATGGTGAGGAGGTGGTGTCTGTTAGGTTGTAATAACTCTCCTAAAACCCCGATCTTTCTGAATGAAATGCCTATTTTACTTCAGCCAATCAGCTCACAGTAGAAAATAATCCACGCCCCCTGTTTTCTCATTTAATATTCTGTTTCTCTAGGAACTGCACCACAATAAAAAAACATGCATCTTCCACAGATGCAGAATTTAAAGCCAACATGTTATTCTCAGCCAATAAGTGAATGAATCTCGTTGGTACCTGGGAGTCAAATTTGCCAGCATTGTGGAGGAACGTCATGCAGATATCATGTAGTCCGCGGATCTCGCAGGAGTTGTTATTGAAGCATTCAAACATCCCACAGCCCACATCACCAGCGTTCACCAGACACTGCTGAATCTCCGCTGGAGAGAGAGAGAGAGAGAGAACGCACAGCCATTATACAGTAACTACACAGTACTCATGTGTTTCTGCGGGTGTTAAGAACACTCTACTTACTCTACTAACACTCTTCTAATGACAGAAATTATGTAATAAAAAATCTAATACACTCACCGGTCACTTTATTAGGTCCAACTGCTTGTTAACACCCATTTCTAATCAGCCAATCACATGGCAGCAACTCAATTGATTTATGCATGTAGACATGGTCAAGACGATCTGCTGCAGTTAAAACCGAGCATCAGAATGGAGAAGAAAGGGGATTTAAGTGACTTTGAATGTGGCATAGTTGTTGGTGCCAGACGGGCTGGTCTGAGTATTTCAGAAACTGCTGATCTACTGGGATTTTCATGCACAACCAGAAAAAATCCAGTGAGCAGCAGTTCTGTGGGTGCAAATGCCTTGTTGATGCCAAAGGTCAGAGGAGAATGGCCAGACTGATAGAAAGGCAACAGTCACTCAAATAACCACTCGTTATAACCGAGGTCTGCAGAAGAGCATCTCTGAACGCACAACACGTCCAACCTTGAGGCGGATGTGCTACAGCAGCAGAAGACCACACCGGGTGCCACTTCTGTCAGCTACAAACAGGAAACTGAGGCTACAATTCACACAGGCTCACCAAAATTGGACAATAGAAGATTGGAGAAACGTTGCCTGGTCTGATGAGTCTTGATTTCTGCTGTGACATTCGGATGGTAGCATCAGACTTTAGTGTCAACAACATGAAAGCATGTATCCATCCTGCCTTGTATCAACAGTTCAGGCTGGTGGTGGTGTAATGGTGTGGGGGATATTTTCTTGCCCCATTTTGAGCCCATTAGTACCAATTGAGCATCAAGTCAACGCCACAACCTACCTGAGTAATGTTCTGACCATGTCCAACCCTTTTATGACCACAGTGTACCCAGTGGTTTTTCTTGAACATGACAATGAGTTCACTGTACTCAAATGGCCTCCACAGTCACCAGAGTTCAATCCAATAGAGCAACTTTGGGATGTGGTGGAACGAGAGATTCGCATCATAGATGTGCAGCCGACAAATCTGCAGCAACTGTGTGATGCTATCATGTCAATATGGACCAAAATCTCTGAGGAATATTTCCAGTACCTTGTTGAATTTATGCCACGAAGGATTAAGGCAGTTCTGAAGACAAAAAGGGGTCCAACCTGGTACAAGTAAGGTGTACCTAATAAAGTGGCCGGTGAGCGTATTAAAAAAAAAAAAACTATAACATAATTCAACAATTATGTCTCAATGTGTAACCTGAACATTGTTTGATAGACTTTGATTGAGAATGTTAAAAATAATGTCCAATTTCTGTTTGATTAATGGAGCTTTGTTTGTGACGTGGACTTTGGTAAGGTTTCTTTACTGAAGCTTAATGGGATAGTTCACCCAAAAATACAAATTCTGCCATCGTTTACTTTTTTGCCCTGTTAAAGATGAAAAAAATTTATTTTGAAGAATGTTTGAAACCTGTAACTATTGATTTTTATAGTAGAAAAAACAAATACTATGGAAGTCAATGGTAACCGGTTTTCAACATTCTTCAAAATATCTTTTTTGTGCTAAAAAAATCATTAAGTGAAGTTTCATAAACTAATTTCGAGAGGAGCACGTGATATGATTGAGCACGTCTGGCCGCTCATCTGTAATCAGTAATAATCCAATCAGAGTGATCCTAGTCTATAAATGGATCGTTTTCTCCCTACTGTTTCTATCTTCGTTTGGAAGAATCCCCCCTTCCACCCCATCTCCTCCTCTTCCTCCCTTTTCTAAAGGGGGAGCTCTCGAGACCTACCTGATCTCGGATCTCCTGATATGCATATCGACCGGGCGGGAGCCCTGGGCTCAAATATCTCCGAGCTCAGGGTTCTCTCCCGGGACAGCATGCCAAACCTGCTTTATACGCCAAGCATATCTAAGTGGGAACTCTTGAAAAGAATCTGAAAAACATAATTGAGGTAAAGTTGGTTTTATATTCACACATTCTGGCTTAGAATCATATTAGCAGCCACTGAGTATCAAAGAAGCCTACAACATTGTTCACAGTCAATTAAACAGTGCTAATGTTGTTTTGAAGTCATACTTGCATGTGATATTAGACCATATATTCAAAGTACCATGGTAAACAATATAGGGAGCCAGTGGTGTAAAGTAACACATCACAAAAACACAAATCACTGTAATTGAGTAGTTTTTCTCAGCAATTGTAAATTATTAAGTGGTTTTAAAAATGTGTTTTACTTTCCCTTGAGTACATTTTTAGTGCAGTATTGGTACTTTTACTCCACTACTTTCCTTCAACCTCCAGTCACTACTTTATTTTCTCGTCCATGGGGATTAGAAAAATCAGTCCTGTGATTCCTGTCCAATCAAATCGCACATAAAGATATAACTCATAACTACTATGAATGCAGCAAACTGTTTGGAAGCATTAAAATTGTCTAAAATCTTTACACGCAATGACCCAGAGACTGTTCAGATGCATGTCACTGATAAGAAGATGACGGATGTTTACTGTATGATGACTGAAATGGCTCTGAACACCCAGCAGACACAAGACGTCAACAGGACGTCAGATTGACGTTGTACCCCAACCTAAATCTAACCTAATTTTAACGTATTATGACATTGTGTGCCTGCTGGGCAATAACTAAATGCACTACAGAATGTTACGTTTACACACACATGACATGTATGCATCAGCTTTTTACATCATAATACTCTTGAATCCTTTTAAAAGAGCTCCTTTTTACTCATGCTATGAGTAATATTCACAACCGATACTTTTACTTGCACTACATTTTTAGACGAGTAATGGTACTTTTACTTGAGTATGATTTTTCAGCACTCTTTACACCACTGTAGGGAGCATTTCAAGTTGTCACTGAATGAATGTGCGAATATAAAAACCAACTGTACCTCAAATAAACATAAAATGCCGTAGAATTACCAGAATGGACAAGGTGGCATTCTAACAATATCATAACAACGTTTCTGCAATGTTGAGAAAATACATATTACATTAATGAAACCCTGACTGGTGTCATGTTATGTGTGTAAAATAAAAACAGGGTAAAGAGAGAGAGAGAGAGACACACACACACACACACACACACGCACACGCGCACACGCACACGCACACGCACACGCACACACACACACACACCTAGATTATTATAAATGAATCATTGTAAATATACTGAGTATTATTGTTTTTATTATTGTTTTATAATATGTTGATTGTTAAATGAACACTTTATTCTCATATATAATTAATTTTGTATTGATTTGTATGAATAATATATGTTAAATTATAATATGATATATTGAATATTAATGCGATATATTAAATAATATGATGTACTGTTGATCATTTATTTAATTCATACATTCATTTTTTTTTGGGCTTAGTCCCTTTATTAATCCGGGGTCGCCACAGCGGAATGAACCGCCAACTTATCCAGCACATGTTTTATGCAGCGGATGCCCTCCAGCCGCAACCCATCTCTGGGAAACATCCATACACTACGGACAATTTAGCCTACCCAATTCACCTGTACTGTATGCCTTTGGACTGTGGGGGAAACCGGAGCGCCCTGAGGAAACCATCGCGAACGCAGGGAGAACATGCAAACTCCACACAGAAACGCCAACTGACCCAGCCGAGGCTCGAACCAGCGACCTTCTTGCTGTGAGGCGACAGCACTACCTACTTCGCCACTGCGTCGCCCATTTTATTTAATTATTGTATATAAATACCTTTTTTTTACTACTACTATTTACTATGTTTACAGTTTTTTTTATTATACATGTATACTATTATTTTACTTTTTATGTAAACTTTAGAACTGTTTGGCAATACATTTATCATGCCAATAAAGCAACTATTGAATTGAATAGAGAGAGAGAGAGAGAGAGAGAGAGAGAGAGAGAGAGAGAGAATGTTTTAACCCTTTAACTACCCCACCAATAAAACATTTCTGGATTGCATTTCTCAACTCCTAATGTTGCTAGTTAACACACTCAATGCATTTTTTTTCAACACATCCCATAATTTCTGAAATATCAGCCTCTACCAAATGGTAGATATGTTGGTTTATGGTAAAAGTCCTGGAATTAATACATAAATAAAAGAAAATCAGAAAATATAAAGGCCAATTTATTTAAAAACACGATCAAAATAGAACATTTAACATTTCTCATCTCATTTAACATGTTCTCTTGTTTGTTTTTTACAATAAAACAAAAATTAAGTGTAGTATAGTGCAACAGGATTATATTTGATTTTCTTTGTAAACCAACAATGATGTGTGTAAACCATTAGCTATTTAAAACCGTCATTCTTTAGATCAGTGTTTCCCAACCCTGTTCCTGAAGGCACACCAACAGTACACATTTTCAAGCTCTCCCTAATCAAACACACCCGAATCAACTTATCACAACACCAGAAGAGACTCCAACACCTGAAGTTATTGGGTCAGAAAAGGGAGACATCCAAAATATGTACTGTTGGTGTGCCTCCAGGAACAGGGTTGGGAAACACTGCTTTAGATGACTTTAACAGTCAATATTTAAAGCAGTCAAAATATGGTCAACCATTTGGTAGAGCTGACAGGTGGCCTAATTGGAATGACATTATGTTAAGTTGTTTGACAGAACACATAAAAGTTTGACGAGGCTTTAATACCGACAGTTTAAATAAGCACAACTATAAGGGGGCTACATGAACTGCGCAGAATATGTCAATACTAACCTGTGTTCTGCAGAGACAGCCTTTTCTTCTGGATGTTGAGTGATTTTTCCTGTGAGGTGTCATGAGCACTGGCGGATTCAGTCGCGTGCGTTTGCCGCACCGCCAGAAACAGTATAAACACTCCTAGAGTCAGTTGCGCACGCATGTCTCGCGATGGCGATGAATGCTGATGAATGTAACGCTGTCTAAAACTGCCTGAGTCTTCGGACCACTGGAGCATAACCGCAGTTGAAACGAAGCACATGCGGTGGAGGGAGAAGCGGACGCGGAGTGAGGATCGGAGGGATTGATGCTGTATGTAATTCCTCCAACTCGTGTCAGTTTGGATGAAGGAGGTGAGCAGGTGCTGACCAATCACAGCCCGCGGCGAGACGGCAGCAGCGCGCGTGCGTTCAAAACTCCAGACCACGCGTACTGTATATATGTAGTGCTGTCGCTTCACAGCAAAAGAAGGTCGCTGGTTCGAGCCTCAGCTGGGTCAGCTGGCATTTCTGTGTGAAGTTTGCATGTTCTCCCCGTGTTTGTTAGCATGGGTTTCCTCTGGGTGCTCTGGTGTCCCCCATAAGTCTAGAAAGGTGGCATAGGTGAATTGGGTAAGCTAAAATTGCTCGTGGTGTGTGTGTGTGTGTGTGAATGAGTGTGTATGGATGTTTCCCAGAGATGGGTAAAGGGCATCCGCTGTGTAAAACATATGCTGGATAAATTGGCGGTTCATTCCGCTGTGGCGACCCCAGGTAAATAAAGGGACTAAGCCGAAAAGAAAATGAATATATATATATATATATATATATATATATATATATATATATATATATATATATATATATATATATATATATGAATAGGCAAATATACATTGAAATGTATTTTAAAATAAAATACCAAATATCTCCATTTTAGGTGTATAAAATATACTACAAATTACAGCACCACAACAAGTATAAAAAAATACTGTATTTTTGTATTTTAAAAATACTACAAAATACTTTTACAAGTTATGAAATTTATTTGCAAACCTTCCATGAATAGTCCTATTCGATTAATCTTTTCACTGTTAAACGTGAAGTAAACAATATTTTAAAGCAACAGCTTTTCTCTGAGCAAGTATCAGATTCTCTGCCACGTCGTTCACCTCTACTCTTACTCTACATGAGTAGATATCTATACATTTTTAACTTGTTTCTTTTTTTATTGATTCAGTTACAAAAAAAAAGTCATTTAATTTTAAGAACTGACCAGTGTTTAGATCCAAATTTACCCAACACTAAAATAAATGCTGGGTTGCACATAATCAATTTGTGTTGGGACAACATGAAGGAATTAAGTTTACTTATTAGTTTTTTGCAAATTTTAGTGGATTGAACATAAAACCATTTAAAAAAAACTCAAGAATTGTGTTGTTTCAGCTCAATTTAAATAAGTAGTTTGAACAAAGAGCAAATGTAATTTTTTGAGTGAATTAAATTTGATTACAATTTATTTGCACACACTTAAAAGTCACAAGTGCCCACTATTACTGAAGTTATTTATAGGGGAATTTATGTTTTTCAGCATCAATATTGCCATCACAGAAGAGCAAGTTACCTTTACAAAGGGCACTGAAACAACCCCATACCATGGCAGACCCTGGCATATGGAGTTGTTGCTGGTAAAAGTCTGGATGATCCTTTTCTTCTTTGGTCTGGAGCACAAGGCGTCCATTTCTCTCAAAAATACCTGAAATACTAATTCATCAGTACACGGTTTCCACTGTGTGATGGTCTATCTCAGATGCTACTGAGCCCAGAGAAGTCAACAGCGTGTTTGGACACTGTTAACATAGGGCTTCCTTTTGGCACAGTACAGTTTTCACTGGCATTCGTGAATGTAATTACATATTGTGGTGCTTGACAAAGGTTTGCTAAAGTAGTCCTGAGCCCATGTGGTGATATTGCTTAGATGAATGAGGATTCTTGATGCAGTGCCACCTGAGGGATCAGAGATCACAGTAGTTCAGCTTAGGTTTGCACCCTTGTTCTTTGCACATTGAAATTCCTCCAGATTCCTTGAATCTTTTAACTGTTATGCGTTGTTGAAGGAGATATTTCCAAATGTCTTCCTATCTTTCTTTGAGGAACATTGTTTTTAAACATTTCAATAATTTTCTCATGTATTTGTTGGCAAATACATTGAAAGCTTATTTTAATTTAGTTATAACCTGAATGAATGTGAACAGATGTTCAAGCAATTCATGGAGTTTTTGCTTGTGGAACATAAGTGTTATGTACTATTATAAAACGAATAGTATTTCAGTCTTGGCTTATGTTTGGTCAAAACAATGTTCTAGCTATGCTAAGAATCCATGATATAATAACAGCTATGACATAAACAGATACGACACCTGTTCATTATATTGCTGTCAGCACATCCTCTCGTAACAGATTTAACAAGTTCAAATCATTCAACTCTCTCCTTCCGAGTTGTGTGTTACTGTATGTCCATGAATGCTTAATGGCTCTTTCAATCAAACAAAATAGTCAAACAGTGTAGAAATAAAACATGTTTATGTATCTCAACCTTTTGTCTTGTCTTACTCTGGAGGGTGTTATAACACCCCCCACATGTCCTGTAATTTGCACCCCGGTCTTGTGATCGTACAGTAATGCAGCCTCAAGCTATCAGGTCTCAAGTACACATGGTAAATCTATTAAATGGACCTAATGGGATTTTCACATCCAGCCTCAATTAGTTTGATATATAACCCAGTGACGCTCCAAGATAACCTCCTAGGATCAGGACGATGATTAGATTTAGAGTTACTTATGTTTATAATACGATTCTAGGGCTTACGGAGCAAATTTTAAATGGTTTGAACATATTTATTGTAATTGTTTGGCATCATTCTTAAAGGGATATTTTACACAGCGATGTTACCCAGCTGTGACTATTCTTAGGTGTTGCATAATATCATTTCACCTGCTGCAGCCATAGCCCGGCAGCAAGAATTATTATTACAGCAGAATATCGGCCTAGAAATTAGCAGCTTTTCATTTACCATCGGTCTTTGTTCAACACCAGAATTCTCAAGGTTTAAATAGGATTATTAGTGAAAGTCTTTTAAACATTTGGACCGATATGCTAATGGTCTAATCTGATTCATTGATTTATGCTAAGCTAAGCTAAAAGTGCTCCCGCCAGACCTGGAGATTGCTTGAATGGATTCAAAAATGGTTAACTGTTTAACTCTAGAGGACTTGTAAAATGAGCCTATTTCCAAAACAGTGTTCTGGTTAAAGGCATAAAGACATGTCGTGAGCTTCAGAATTATTATTTGACGGCATTTGCTTTTGTTAAAGTTGCAGTATGTAAATTTGACCCAATGGCTGAACTAGGTATTGCACTCCTGGTTCAAAACACACGCAAGCGCAGGTTGCCAGATTGACAACACCAACAGGAGTGAGCCTGACTGTCAAGCCTAAAGGCTGATTTAAATTGTGTTCTACATAAAAGCATCGGCACAGGATAGAAGGAATATTTTCCATATTAAAAGGAGCTTTCGTCCTAACCAACACCTGAAACTTATTTTAGAAATGGTTTCTATTTATTGCAGCTGAAGAACAGGATAAACTGACAATGAACATCTCAGGTACAGATTATGTGCTTTAGTCAGTGTTAAATGCAAATAATGTGAGTTTGAGTGCCATTTTACTTGACGTTTATTGCCATACTACTGAAAGCAGCAGCAGATAGTTCACCTCAGATCTTGAAAATAAAATAAACCGTTTGAAATTGAACTTTAACACTGTGACTCAGTGCAAGCCAACACAAATCATAATTCAGCATCTACATTTAATAATGTTAATGAGGTTTAATATGTATTAATTAGATTATAAACCTTACCATTTCGTTAGAGTGCAGTGAGTGCACTATTCTGTGCTTCTGAATGGCTGTATTTACATTTCTGTCATATTTTTGTCTGTTGCAAACAGCCAAATTGCTTATCACTGCAAATCTCATCACGTAGCGTGTTGTTAGGACACAAGATTACGCTTTAACCTGCTCACCTAATGTTTACGTTCGTAATATTTATATTATTTGCTAATTAATAACCTCATGTGGAACTCTGAATCTGCGACTCATTTCCGAGTCTGTTATTGTCCACTGGAGGTCGCATTTCGGTTGTGGATGCACACTTTCAGAGCCTTCCTGACTAAATGAATCAAATACGTTGTTTTCCACAAAGGCAACTCGGGGTGCTGAAATATAATTGTCTAAACTGGCATTGGGTGGGTTAAATGACCAAAACAAAAACAGGCGTTACGGGACGTAACATATTTTCAAAGCAGAATATCTGACTTCAGAATTGTTTTTCAGATAAACAGGAATGTTCACTTAGCATGTTTTTCAAATATCTGCAAACATTTTATAGTATTTTTATGCTTTAGAAGAGTCAAAAACTTACATACAGCACCTTTAATACCAACTGATCGTGTTGGTTTGGTTCATAAATTATGAAACCTTTTTTAAAATTCCCAAGAAAAAAAACTAACCACAGGAAAATACACCCGGAACTACAGTAGCACTGGTTGAAAATTGTGTGGGTTAGGGTTTGGTCAGTAGTCAGTTTCCCAATTTTTAGAATTGCTGGAACACTTTAACAATAAATGAGCACACACTGTTAAAAACAACCCAGGCTCATTCTGATTGTGTACCCCTATATACATTTCTGGAGAGCGCCAAATATGTCACAGGGGGTATGTTTGTTTTGGCTGTTTTTGTCTTACCTGCTTTCTGGAACCATTCTTCACCAGACTCAAAGCCCGTCATCTTGGTCAACTCCTCTCTGTGTTTCAAGTCCAGTGGCTACATAATTTGTGATCTCCATAAATGTTTATAGGGCTACATTTTCAGAATGAGCCTATGTTGGTTAAAAAATACTGGTTGCCTTCATTTTTAAGCTCAATAAAACTAATCTTATGAGTCCTTTGAACTTACATTATATTTAACTGACTTAAAACAACTTATAAAATTAAGTTAGGACATGATTAACGTAGATAAATAAGTTACAATTAACTAAAAACATATGTTGTCATGACTAATTGATCATATAGTTTTTTACAGTGCAGTGATGGAGTCTGAAAGTCTCATACCCTGAATCCAACTGTATCCCATCAAAGGCAACGATGAGGGAATCTCCACACTGTTTTTGCTTGAGGCGTATAACAGATGATCTGTTTACCAAGATCTATTTATTCATTCTGCGGAGGAACACGAGGTGAGAGGCAGTTGAATGCTTTGGGGCCTCTTGCCAAAGCAAACATATCCCCTTGGCATCCTTACATTAGTGTCAATGGCCTACATCCATAATATGTTAGTACAGCAGCTTTGCAAATGAGACTCCAGCTGAGGAGGAATGGCAAGCTTATTACGGGCTAAATTTGGCATCGAAATGTACTCCTTTCGGGCCCGAAAATATTCTAATTGTAACCACATATGATTTATTTCCTGTCAGTCATTTTAATGACATTATTTAGCACTGTGGTGGACGATTACATCATCATCTCTGGGTGACACGAACACAATGAATAGCCTATAATTATATTATGATAAATATACAAGCACTGTAAAGCAAGATTGCAGGAATGGCATGGAGGAAAACGTTGCAGTTGGTTGACATGAAATCTATTTTACTCCTGCAATTATGTTTCAGAATGCAAGTGGAATCTTGGAGAACGAGGCAGAAGTCTATAGGGAATCAATGGGATTGTATAAAGCGAGCATTCAATAACCGAGTGGATGAAAAATAGTGTCATTTGTGGGAACTGGTTTGGCAAATGGTGGCATAATGTGTTGAGAACATTGTTTTGGTGTACTTTATATGGAGAACACTGCTTTTTACGTTTAACAAATCCCATTAGGCGAGTGAGTTTTAACAATATGTTCTGAAATGGGAAAGAATTAGTTCAGTAGGCATAGAGGAGCAGTGGTCAGTGGTGTATAGATAGCCACTAGCAGTGGCGTAGTGCAAAATGCGTGGGCCCACTCTGGTACTTCTGGGCCGCCCAGAAGTGAAGAAGAGAGGGGGTGGGGGGTGGCCTGGAGGGTAGAATGCTTATGATCGCATGAAATGAAGACTGGGGGGTGGGGGGTGGGGTTGTGTGTTTGGGACAGGGGTTAGAGTGTGCTTATGATCACGTGAAGTAAAGAGGGGGGAGGGGGGGGCAACTTTTTGAAGCTGTCAAATTGATAATAAATCTTTTTTTTTACTTCCTGATGTTAAATGGGATCCAATTCCTTGCAAACTGTAGGACTGCAGTTTCCCCGCCCACTGAATTGATTGACAGCCGCGTATTAACTCTATAATATAATTCTCTATAGTAATGCGTATAATCATATCCACAAGACAGGACTTGCACAAAGCAACCAGGATTAAAAGATCTGTTCAGCTCTCTGTGATCATCTTCACCTCATGAATGAGCTTTAAAACGTTTTAAAAAGATAGTAAAATCGCTACGTAATTCATCACCGCATATAGTGTCAGTACAATTACAGAAGAAGACGCTTCAATCCCGGTTTGTGGTCTTAAATCAGGTTTCTTTTGTACATTAGCATAACGGGTATCCATACAGCAGTGAATGTCAACGTGTATCATGCCACATTTGCCATGCAAAAACAGTGCAAAACTAAATGTGTGCATATGCATACCTGTTAACCCTCCTGTTTTTCCTGGGATTCTCATGTATTTTACAGTTCTATCCCGCTATCATCCTGTAAAAGTATTTTCCCGTATTTTCAGTCTATCTCTGAAGGGTGGCAAATAAACATTAAAGAGCCGAGCCTCCCTATAAGCAACCCATACCGCCGAACCACCAGGGGCCGCCCTTGCTCTTAAATGCGAGTCTGTTCTGTGCTTTCACTTTGTTTAGGCATGAAAACACTTTGAAATAAATATAAAAACGGCGGGGTTCCCTTTCCTTTTCATTACAGGTGAAGTCTCCCCTTCATATGCAATCCTCAAAACAGTCATATAGTGGTGCATGACTGTCAGCAGACGCCCTCTATAGTGATAAATAGACGCTTGTTTCCCAAACCGATTCTGTACACGTGATTCGAAGCGGAGCGAAAGTCTGGGTTTTGGATGCGTTTAAACAGACATATACACATAATAAATAATAATAATATCTAAAGATGTCGATCTTGGTGTTTTTTTTTATCCCTTATTATGGTGGGCATATCCCTTATTTTCACATCCCAATGTTGACAGGAATGGTATACGCGCGAACTTTATAACGACATTAGCCCCTTTCACACATACAGACCTTTCGTTTCCTTGCAATGGTCTGTATGTGTGAACAGGCACTTTTGAAAATACCGGTAAATTCGTTACAGCAATTTTCCAGAAAGAGAAGTTGTGACATTACTGGTAATTTGCCGGAATGCTGCGCTGTCCCTTATCCTTTGGGTAACTTCTGAAAAGTGCATTTTTCTTGGACACGAAAAAACAGTTTTAAGTATATTGCAGTATTACTACAATACAACTGAAGTACTACAATACAACCAACTGCAGTACATCTACTGCAATACAACTGAAGTCTTACTACGCTACAAATGCAGTACAACTACTGCAACAGGACTGAAGTGATGCTACTACTATAATACAGTACAACTACTGCAATGGTACTGAAGTACTACAACTACGATAATGTAGTACTGCTACTGCAATACAACTGAAGTACTACTACATTACATCTGCCATACCGCTATTGTAATACAACTGAAGTACTTCTACAATACAACTGCAGTACTACTGCTACTTTTCCTGCTCGGTGCACAATGCTTTCCAAATAAGGTTTCAGTACTTTAGTTGTGTTGCTGAAGGATTACCACTATATTGTATTGCACTTTTCAGAAGTATAACTAACTACAGAAATGCATCTACAATACTGCAATACATAATAAAGCTAAAGTGCACTTTTAATATTTAATGTACCTAAGTGCAATTAATTATATACCATATCACTATATTGCCCCTCTCAGTTTAATGTTATTTCAGTTGGACTTCAGATTTCACTGTTGTTGAACTTTATTGTATTGTAGCTGAACTGTGTTTACACCTCATTATACTGCAATTTTGCAGTTGCATGGAATTTTGCCACAGTTATCCTTGTATATAGACTACTGCTGCTGTATTGTTCAGTTCACTGCAGTTATTTTTTTATTATTTGTTTTGCAAATAAATTCTTAAAATTCTTATTAGAAAATTACTTGAATCCATGAACAACATCCATGAAAAAAGGACAAAATATTCTTGGAAGATGTTGAAGAGCAAACTCCTTGGAACACAAGCGCAGTACAGTTCTTACCACACCATTGGCATATCAAACTACAGCAGCACAAGTGCAGTAAAGACAGAGTTTACTTGTTTTTACTCCAGTTTGCTGCAACTTATACTGCTGTTGAACTTTATTTTACTGTATTTGAACTGTGCTTATACTTCATTGTATTGCAGTTTTACAATTGTACTTAATTTTACTGCAGTTATACTTCTATGTGCTGCTGTTGTACTGCAGTTTTACTTCAGTTTACTGGTTATTTTTCGTAAGAGCTACTCGACTCTCCAGTTTATTTATGTTGCTATCTTGTTGTTTTGGATGATGTTCTCCAGTTTGACCTACGTCAAAGTCCCTTTAAGTCAAGTCATTTCACTTGGCGGCCATCTTTGAAACGTATGCTCAAGCATTCTGTCTGAATGGTGAAACATCAAATTCTCTAAAACTGTTTGCCAAGCTTACAATTAAATTCCATATTTGGAACCACCAATAAAATTAAGCAACATCTGTCTCATTAGTTTCGCTTCTAAACATTTGAATCAAACAAAATCTGCATATTTTTCAGGGTGCCCAAGCTAATGCGCACTCAAAAGGAACGAGATCACGACACCAACCCCATTTATGGCAGTGTTACACATTATCATCCTGATCGAGCGACTCTTCTGAAGTAATTCACAACTTGGTCTTGATGGCGAATCTCTTCCAGAAATGACAGCGACGCTCACATTCGTTTCATACAGATTACAAAACCAGAAACCAGGTTCATTTAAAAGTACAGATTTCAAGCTTTCTGTGGATATAATACTTATGCAACCCAGGCTCATTCCGAAAACGTAGTCCCGAGGACGTTTCTGGAGACCGCGAAATACGTCCCGGGAGGTAAGTATTTTAGCAGTTTTTGGTTTTCGCGAAACCGCGAGAGGCCGCTGTGTGTGCCTTTTTGGCTTCTCGGACGTCTCCTGACCCGCCCGCCCTAAACCCAACCAACGATTTACAAAAGCCGTCCGGAAAAAGAAAAGCCCTCATCCGATTTTTTTAGTTTTTTTTTTAAACGTTTTCGGATTTTACCACAATCTCACCCTGTTATGAACCTCTTCGCTTTATTTCTTGCATTCTGTTTTAGTCTTACCTGATTTCTGGAACCGCTCTTCCCCACTACTCAAACCCGGTCGTCGTCATCGTGGTCAGCTCCTCTCTGCGTCTCGAGTCTGCCGACGCACAGGACGAGCTAACCAGACAAACTGGTTGCAGCGGGAAAGCCCTCTACACGAAGGTAAGCGGTCAGCCGGCGATCTTCCGTAAAAGGAACGGCGTCATACCGCCCCGCAGCGTTCACTTAAAAAACTAAATGCAGCCATACGTACCTCTGGCTACATAATTCGCGGCCTCCAGAAACGTCCTCGGGACTACGTTTTCGGAATGAGCCTGGGTTGTACTTATGTCTGTGAAGGAAGTATTCGCTGATAGTCCAGTGTGTTTGTTTACCCCCAAACTGTCGTAAAAGCACAATTCTGGTCCGAGCTTCTCCTTCAGTCTATAGCTATCGATGATTGGCTCCTGTACTAGTAGGCGGGGCTTCATTCGCCATATTGACCATTACACTTTTCCCATTCGAAACTATACGAGTGACATGTCTTGTGTGTTCTATAGTCTTTGCCTTCGTGGATATGAGATTTGAGTCGATTGCACAGCACAGAAGGTGGAGCTCCAGAACACACCTGCTGTTAGGTAATCACCACAGAACAACGGTAGATCAAAAGTATTCAGGAGCCAAAACGAACTCCCCCAAAAGGTTGCTTTGGTAAGCTTTTTCAAACTGCCGAAAAACCTCAAACAAACTTTGTTTTGGTTATATTTTCTAGAAAGGATGTAATTTCAGTTTGTTCTTTTATTTTGTTTGAAGTATACCAGGGCCTTAAACGTGTATATATCTTTTTAAAGATGCATAATGATATACAACTACAACATTATGCAACCGAGGCTCATTCTGAGAACGTAGTCCTGTGAACGTTTCTAGAGACGTTTCTAGGCACGTATTTTAGCAGTTTTTGTTTTCGCGAATCCGCGAGAGGCCGCTGTGTTCGCTTTTTTCTGCGTCTTGAACGTCTCTCACGAGCGCCTTTAGCTCCCGCGCTGTTCTCGCGTAAACCCACCAGAGGCTGCTGTCGAACGACCTTCCGCCAGTCTGCCTGGTTGACAGAATTATTGACCGTGCGACCGGCCAATCGGCTGACCTCCTCCTTCCTTAAACCCAACCAACGACGATTCACAAAAGCCATCCAGAAAAAGAAAAGCCCTCGTCTGATTTTTACCACGTTTTCAGATTTTGACCACATTCTCACCATGTGATGAACTTGTTCGCTTTATTTTTGGAATTTTTTTTTTCCTTTCTTACCTGATTTCTGGAACCGGTCTTCCCCGGACTCAAACCCAGTTGTCGTCGTCATGGTCAGCCCCTCGAGTCTGCCGACGTACACGAAGAGCTAACCGGACAAACTGGTTGCAGGCAAGCGCCGAAAGCGCCGAAAGGAAATGCGTCACACCACCCCGCAGCGTTCGCGTTAAAAAATGAAAAGCAGCCATACGTACCCCCGGCTACGTATTTCGCGGTCTCCAGAAACGTCCACGAGACTACGTTTTCAGAATGAGCCTGGGTTGACATTATGAGTTTATCATGCCTTCTTATTTTTTAAAAGCAGCATAAAACATAAGTCATTCATTGCTCTCCCTGCATGTAAGTGGCTGTAAAATGAAAACAGCCTCTGCTCAGTCACTGTGTGTTTAGTTAAGGTAATATTACTGCGTTTACAAATTTCCTTTTATATGTGACAGGTTATGGGAAACATCTTTTGAAGTTGTTCCTCCAATCGATTTGTGTGATGGACGTTCTCCATGTTGGAAAAACAAAAACAAAGCACATTTCATTGGTCGCACCATTACTGTAACATCATGTGATAAGTCAGTTCTGTTTTTGACTACAGATAATGACTAGTTTTTTTTGTTTTGCTGTCAGATCTCCACTTTGCACTCGTGTTTAAGTAATTATAAATTTGTAAATGTTTACAGTATTCACTATGGGGTGTACTTTTGTGTTTATCATCTGGGTACATGCTATTCTTCTGACATAAAGCTACGAATACACAATCAAGACAAGGGTACTTTAGTCCAAGAACTCAATGACTTGCGCAAAGACAGCTGAAATGCTTAAAAAAGGATTTCTTTTCCTAGGATAACCTCGGATGTACATACACAATGTCAAACCATGTTATTTAACAGTTTCCGTGTTTTGTGATTCACAAGCGTTGATTTACTGTTTATTTACAGTTGTGAAATACATTATGAGACGTTGATTTCCACTCTGCTGACTTTTGATGTTGAAAATTAAACTCTACAGTTTAACAAGGTGACTTTTATCGACATTTTAGTATTTTTCAAATAATATAATTTATACAAATCAATACACCGAGAAATAAGTCTGTAAAATAAGAGAAAATGTACTGGCAGTTTATTACCAGGTTTTTGTAGCGTAACTCACCTGCCGCTTTATTACACCTTACCGGTTTGGACCCCCTTTTGCCCTTAGAAGTGCTTTAATCCTTATTGGCATAGATTCAACAAGGGACTGAAAATATTCCTCAGAGATTCTGGTCCATATTGACATGATAGCATCGCGCAGTTGCTGCAGATTTGTCAGCTGCACATCCATGATGCAAATGTCTCGATCCACCACATCCCAAAGGTGCTCTATTGGATTGAGAACTGGTTACTGTGGAGGCCATTTGAGTACAGTGAACTCATTGTAATGTTCAAGAAACCAGTCTGAGCTGATTTACGCTTTATGACATGGCGCGTTATCCTGCTGAAACTAGCCATCAGGTGATGGGTACACAGTGATCATAAAGGGATGGACATGGTCAGCAACAATACTCAGGTGGGCTGTGGTGTTGACACGATGCTCAATTGGTACTAATGGGTCCAAAGTGTGCCAAGAAGATATCCCTCACACCATTACACCAACACCACCAGCCTGAACCGTTGATACAAGGCAGGATTGATCCATGCTTTCATGTTGTTGACGCCAAATTCTGATCCTACCATTCGAATGTGGCAGCAGAAATCGAGACTCATCAGACCAGGCAACGTTTCTCCAATATTCTATTGTCCAATTTTGGTGAGCCTGTGTGAATTGTAGCCTCAGTTTCACCGGGAGTGGCACCCGGTGTGGTCTTCTGCTGCTGTAGCCCATCCGCCTCAAGGTTGGACGTGTTAGGCATTCAGCATTCTGCATACCTCAGTTGTAATGAGTGGTTATTTGAGTTACTGTTGCCTTTCTATGAGCTGGAACCAGTCTGGCCATTATCCTCTGAACTCTGGCATCAACAAGACATTTGCATTTGTTTTAAACTGCAGCAGATCATCTTGACCATGTCTACATGCCTAAATGCATTGAGTTGCTGACATGTGATTGGCTGATTAGAAATTTGCAGTAACGAGCAGTTGGACAGGTGTACCAGGTGTACCAAACATATCACTTTAAACAATTAAAAATGTTCATTAAAGTCACTTTTTCAAACTTTTCAAGGTAGAAGACGTTGGAAGAAAGATCAAGGTCCAATAATGCAACTCTAAAGCATAAATAAATAAGGAAAAATAAAAACATGAATCAGAAAATATGGAAAACAGCTCATTTTTGGATATTTTATTTACACACTTATGTATTTCTTGCATGCATTGCTGATTCTTTAATGCATTAAGACAGAAATGACTTTGAGAGACAACAATTATTCCATATTATTGATTACCACAAATATTTTAACTTGTTCCACATTTTATCAGCAAAAGCCAAATTATGGATTACAGTGAGGCATTTAGAATAAAAGTGAACTGGGTCATCAGTTCACTTTCATCGAATGCTTAAACCATAAACATTAAAATTACACTCAAAATTAAGATATGGGAATTAAGAAGGTTAATCTGAGTGTTCCGAGCACAGATCATTGATTTATAGTATAGGATCTAATTATACTGAGGGCATGTGAACATACCCTTTAATGTAAACACTTGCATACAAAAGTGTACTTATGAGTAATGTAGTTATAATTCAACACTCTTGGGCTCATTAAATCCTGTGAAAATCTGGCAGTCCTAGAATTTATATCTGGAAGTTATTTAAGTGAATTCAGGCCACAATCATGCATCTGACTGTTTAGATAAAAGCAATACCAGCTCAACAAATATTTAGAAAAAAACTGGCTGAGAACATACAATGGTGTGAAAAAGTTTGCCCCCTAAACCTAACTGGTTGGGCCACCCTTAGCAGCAACAACTGCAATAAAGCGTTTTCCATAATTTGCAATGAGTCTGTTACAGAGCTGTGGATGAATGGAGAAACAGACCAGACCATCACACTACCACCACCACATTTTACTGTTGGTATATGATGTTATTTTTCTGAAATGAGGTGTTGCTTTTTCTCCGCACATAATGGGACAAACACCTTCCCAAAAGTTCAACTTTTGTCTCGTCTGTCCACAAAGTATCTTCCAAAAAGTCTTGGGGATCATCAAGATGTTTTCTGGCAAATCTGAGACAAGCTTTTATGTTCTTTTAGCTCAGCAGTGGTTTTCGTCTTGAAACCATTTGAGCCCAGTCTCTTTCTTATGGTGGAGTCATGAACACTCACCTTAACCGAGGCAAGTGATGTCTGCAGTTCTTTGGATGTTGTTTTGAACTTTTGTGACATCTTGAAGGAGTTGTCTTGGGGTTATATTCACTCAATATTCCCACTCATGGGAAAGTTCTCCATTGTTGCTTGTTTAATCCATGTGGAGAAATGGCTGTAAGCTGTATAACATTGTTTTCGAATTTCGTTGGATGTAAGCATGATGTCTGCCTTTTTTTGAGGATCTT
Organism: Danio aesculapii; assembly: GCF_903798145.1. NCBI lineage: Eukaryota > Metazoa > Chordata > Actinopteri > Cypriniformes > Danionidae > Danio > Danio aesculapii. The sequence continues at coordinate 4,999,899 of NC_079455.1, forward strand.
TTGGTCTACATCACTTTGCCAGGCAAGCCCAGTTTAAATAATTTCTTGATTGCAAACAACTGTGGCAGTAACTGATTCTAGTTGATCATTTGGTATCAGAAGTGGCTGATATGAAAGGCAAAGGCCTCTAGATTACACATATTTACCAAAATAAAATATGACCATGCATTGATTTTTAATTATTTAATTAGGACAGTAAGGTCTGACTTTGCTTAGACAAATGTCTTGTCACTTAACAGAAATAATGTACAGTATATAATATAAAGTCATGGTGCAGTGGAAAAAGAATGAATATTGTGTATGACTCCATGAGCTTGGAGAACTGAATCCACACATCTCTGCAATGACTCAAATAACTCATTAATAAAGTCATCTGGAATGGCAAAGAAAGTTCTAGCAGAACTCCCAGAGTTCATCAAGATTCTTTGGATTCATCTTCAATGCCTCCTCCTTCATCTTACCACAGACATGCTCAATAATGTTTATGTCTGGTGACTGGGCTGGCCAATCCTGGAGCACCTTGACGTTCTTTGCTTTTAGGAACTTTGATGTGGAGGCTGAAGTATGAGGAGCGCTATCCTGCTGAAGAATTTACCCTCTCCTGTGGTTTGTAATGTAATGGGCAGCACAAATGTCTTGATATCTCAGGCTGTTGATGTTGCCATCCACTCTGCAGATCTCTCACCGCCCCCATACTGACTGTAACCCCAAACCATGATTTTTCCTTCTCCAAACTTGACTGATTTCTGTGAGAATCTTGGGTCCATGCAGGTTCCAGTAGGACTTCTGCAGTATTTGTGATGATTGGGATGCAGTTCAACAGATGATTCATCGGAAAAATCTACTTTTCCACTTTTCCAAATGATCAACTAGAAGTCAAGTTATTATTTGTTTCTCTTACAACTGAGATCAATGACAAGACATTTGTCAGGTAGTGTATATATATATATACTGGATTTTTATTCCAGTTTTTATTTATGTCAGAGTAGATAGAGTTGTTTTCTCCACATCATCTGAGGATCAAATAGGGATGTTTTTTTAAACATAATTTGTTTCATAAAATGTTTCTGGCAGTGCTGCAGGTTGTCAAGCAATGCCATAATAGATGGCCACTTTCTGTGTCCAGATGTTTTTAGCTCAGTAATAAAAATGCTGTTAAATAATTAATCGCAAAGAAAAATTTCCAGCGGATTTACAAATTAAAACAGGGAGGTGAATACTTACAGAAAATAGTAAAACAAACATAGTTATGCTGCTTCCAGAAGATTGGATGTGTTTGGAAGAAGACTTTTTTATCATAAGGGAAGAAGTCTGAATGATAATTGCTATAGTAATTTCAAAAACTGTCCATTTACAATTCCTATTAGTGCTAGTCATACAGTAAATCAAAATAGGGGAAAAGAACCTATTTTGAGCCTTGTAGGTATTGTACAGTTCATCTTACTCTATCAAGGATTTTGTCAACCAGTCCATCATATATTATATACAGTGGAGATCAATTGCTTCACAATTTTCCACATTTTGTTTGTTTCAGTCTTACTCCGGAAATGATTCAATTCATTATTCTCCTCAAAATTGTCCAAACAATACCCCATAATGACAATCACTAAGAAGTTTGCTTAAAATCTCAGCAAATTGATGTAGAAACAACAACAACAACAACAAAAAACTCTGCCATTCAGAACTGAGTTCAGGGTCTCCGGTTTCCACTGATCATCCTTGAGATGTTTCTTCAACTTGATTGAAGTCTGTACATTCATTGTACATTCATTGATTGGACATGATTTGGAAAGGCATACAGCATAAGGTATCACAGTTAACAGTGCATGTCAAAGTACAAGGCAAACCATGAAGTACAAGCAATTGTATGTATACCTCCTAAACGGGACTGTAACAAGGCACAGATCTGGGGCCAAGTTTCTTCAGCATTAAAGGACCCAATGAGCACTTTGGCCTCCATCATCTTTTTTATATTTAGTGGCTTTAACCTTCAACAATCACAAGACCACAGGTTTTAGCCTAACATTACTGGAACCTTTTAGGATTTCCAAAATTGGTCTTAGACAACAACCAAAACGTGGCTGAAATGCAATATAATGTTGATTTTAGGTTGTCTTGAAAAGTGACCAAAATCTAACATCGAATACTGACATTTATTCCTCAGGTATGGCAACCAAAATCCAACGTCTCATAGACATCACATTGGTAACGTCCACACAACATCAAGCTGTAACATCATTAGACATTGATATTTAGCATTTGGGCAAAATCTGATCATTAAAATAAATATAAGTTTAAGGTTAACTAAGGTTAATTAGATGACATTTCAGTGTTAATAATGGGCTCTGGACAAACATACCATTAAAATATTTAGCTTAGAATACTACATTATATGCTGTGCTATGCTATAGCTACTATAGAATAGCATCTCATATAATTTGATGAGAAGGATGTGCATGCAAATATGTAATTTACCACAGCTGTGGTAACAAGTGCTGGAACAGTTTAAAATGCAACTGAAAAGTGCTTAAAGTCCTTCAATTTGACTATGGAAAAGAGCCGTCTGATGAAGTAAGAGGTTACAGTAACGTATAGGACAGAATCAGCTCAATATTCCTCAAAACACTGTAAACTTAAATAAGTTTGATTATCCAATGAGATATAGGCTAATTGAAGTAAATTTATGAATCTGGTTCACTGCAGAAAGCCTATTTAATATACAAGCTAGTGAAAATAGATGACCCTCTCCATAGCCTAGTCCAGTGATTCCCAAAGTGGGGGTCGGGCCCACTCCGAGAGGTCACGGGACAATGACAAGGGGTCGCTTGGTGATTTCCAAAAATCTTATAACCTTATATTATAACCATTAAAATGACCATATTTTATCCATAACCTACTGAAGATAAAAATAGTAGTTTATAGTTACTCTACTATATAGTTACTATAGTAGCTTATAGTTACTAGTTCTATTGGATTGCGACTCCTGGGGTGATTACATTATATTAAAGACAGCACTAGTGTCAGATGCAGCAGATTGGTTTTATGACACCAGGTTAAACTTTCTGGCACATTTACAGCACTCACATACATTAAAAAAATTAACTAAGAATAGATTTCGGCCTATTGGTATGTATGCCATTGCATGCAAGGTTTCTGTATTTATGACCATCTCAGAGGATATTGGGGGTCACGAGTCACTGGCATTGTTATTTTGGGGGTCGCGGGCTAAAAAGTTCGGGAACCCCTTGCCTGGTCAATGTATAATTCACACCCTGAATACAGTCTATATCAGTGTTTCCCAACCCTGTTCCTGAAAGCACACCAACAGTACACATTTTCAACCTCTCCCTAATCAAACACACCTGAATCAACTTATCATAACATCAAAGAGACTCCACCACCTAAAATTAATGGGTCAGGAAAGGGAGACATCCAAAATATGTACTGTTGGTGTGCCTCCAGGAACAGGGTTGGGAAACACTGGTCTATATAATGGACGTTAAAACTATAAGACTGTATAAACTCAGTACTAGGAAATATAAAATTGTTGGAAATAAAGAGAATGAATCTCTATGCATAATGTATTCATAAAGTATTTCATTGCTTTAGTAGCTACTCACTGTACAAACGTTGTTATAAGATTGAAAGATCAGAGAAGTACAGACCATGATCGAACATAAGACTTTAGCCTAACCCCATTTGAATACCAGATTTGAACAGGAATGTGATCCGATCGACCAAAACGCATCTTATTACGTGGTATAAACATGACATCAGTCAAGTTTACATCGCTGATTCTCTCTGTCTCATCAAAGTTTGCCATTCTTGCCGTTCCCATGGTAAGCTTAATAACTTAGCCTATTTACAGTGCAGAGAAAGCCGTGCACTGCAGCACACCATTGTAACTCCCGCCAGTCCTACACCGCCCAACCTTCTCCGAGCTGGGATCGAACCGGCGACCTTTCAAATGGGAGTCGGTTGCTCTAACAAGGAGGCTAAAGACCATGGCTTCTAGTGTCTGTCACTAGAGCACCTTTGGAGGTCAGAGGAGTGAGGTTTACCTGCACAGCACTTACTAGCTGGCCTACGTTACACTCACCCCCCTAAACCCTCACTCCCATCCGGGTCACGGCACCAATGTAACCCCAGCCGGTCCTACACCACCCAACCTTCTCCAAGCTAGGATCAAACTAGCGACCTTTCGCATGGGAGTCGGTTGCTCTAACAAGGAAGCTAAAGACCATGGCTTCTAGTCTCTGTAGCTAGAGCACCTTTGGAGGTCAGAGGAGTGAGGTTTACCTGCACAGCACTTACTAGCTGGCCTACGTTACACTCGCCCCCCTAAAACCTCACTCCCATCTGGGTCACGGCACCAATGTAACCCCCGCCGGTCCTACACCACCCAACCCGCTCCAAGCTGGGATCGAACCGGCGACCTTTTGAAAACTCTACTTACAGTAACAAAGTATTTGTACTTCGTTATTTCATATCTCTGCCGACGTTGGACATTGACGCCGACCTGACGTTGGGTTCTGTTGTTAACCCAATTTTTGGTCACACTTTATTTTGATGGCCTGTTTGTTACATTGCATCTACATGTCAACTAATTCTCATTAGATTATAAGTAGACTGTTAGGTTGGGGTTAGGGTTGGGGTTAGGGTTAGTGTAAGTTGTCATGTACTTGCAAAGTTTCTTAAAGTCAGTTAAATGTCTGTTGAAGGAGCAGTATCAACAGATATTAAGCAGACAGTCTACTAATCCTCAAATGGAGAATCAAAATAAAGTGTTACATGATTTTTATTTCCAAACAAAATGCAACATCCCACGATGTTGGGATACGTTGGGGTAATCTGACCTCACGTCCTGTGCCTGCTGGGAATACTCAACAACAACATCGCATATTTTTCCAGTGAAAATGGTTCTATGAATTCTAACCCTGATTCATAGAACCATTTGCACAGATGCTCTGTAAAGCTAATTTAGCTTAGAATGCGTTTGGGAAACGCAGCCCAGATTGCTAGTATAGACTAATATAGTTATCATAATAGTTATTCTTTGTTTGAGTGGTCTTTTATGGTGCATGAAAACCTTCATTTTGGTCTATTCTCCACTCAGAGGTATAGGTCATTGAAACGACATACAAAAGACCACACTCTGAATGAGTATAATTCAGCTACCAGTTCCAAGAAGAATTCCAAGAGGGTACATAATGACAGAACATGCATCTAAATCTAGTCTAGGAATATATCTGCCTCAATTCCAGTAGGAGAATCAAAAGGAGGTTACAAATCTCCATCCATTCTCCTATGTTGTGTGATTTTTTTGGGGGGGCGGGAAGCCATGTTTATGTGCTTGGTTTGTGCAGCCGAGTGTCTGATCTCTTGCCCACACACCATTTTGAGGAGATTTACACAACTTGTTGGGAGTTAACCTCGGTCAACCCCACTGTTGATCACAAAATGACCCCTGTCCCACAAACACATTCTTACAAATATATGTACCCATGAACTCTTGTACTCTACTATGTTATGACCAGAGCAGCTGGGGCAAACATGCAGCACGTAGATCATAAACACGGGGCTCGGAAGACCATTGCTTACAACCAAACTACTGTAAAAATTGCTGGGTATTCGATTTGTGTTGGGACAACATGAAGGAATTAAGTTAACTTATTGGTTTTTACAAATTTAAGTGGATTGAACATAAAACAATTGTCACCAAACTTGTTAATTCGGGTCATTTTAAATAAGCAACAAACGGCAAACAGTTTTTTTGGAGAACTACTGTATTTCATCATGGAGGAGAATACATTGAGTGTTTTTTTTTTTTTTACAGTTGCTTTAGTGTTAGTTCCTTAAAAACTCTGGTGTATAATACTTTAAATGAATCAAATACAGTAGTTTAACATAAAATAAAAAAAAATCTTTACACCTACTGTTTTTGAACGATAAACTTCTGGCAACCCCAGCTGCCATTTTAGTGTTAGTGCTTCAAAAAACTAAATGAATAAAATACAGTATTTTAGCATAAAATTTTTACAATTCTTTTACACTTCCTACCAAATTTTTAACAGTAAAGTTCTGGCAACCAGATCTGCGTTTTTTTTACTGTAAAAATATATTTATATATATATATTTTTACAGTTGTTTTAGTGTGGTAAACACGATTGTATAATACTTCAAAGGAATGAAATACAGTATTTTAGCATAAAATGTAGAAAATTCTTTTACACTTCCTACCAAATTTATAACAGTAAAGTTCTGGCAACCAGAACTATGTTTTTTTACTGTAAATTTTACAGATTTTTTTTTTTACAGTTGCTTTAGTGTTAGTACTTCAAAACACTACATAAATAAAGTACAGTATTTTAGCATTACATTTAGAAAATTCTTTTACACTTCCTAATAAATTTTTAACAGTAAAGTTCTAGTAACCAGAACTGCGTTTTTTTACTGTATTTTTTTTTTTACAGTTGCTTTAGTGTTAGTACTTTAAAACAATGGTGTTTAATACTTTAAATGAATGAAATACAGAAGTTTAGTGTAAAAATGTTAAAATTCTTTTACACTTCTACTATATTTTTAATGGTAAAATTCTGGTAACCAGAACTGCAATTTTTTACTGTAAATTTTACAGATTTGATTTTTTTTTTTTTACAGTTTCTTTAGTGTTAGTACTTTAAAACACTGGTGTAAAATACTTTAAATGAATGAAATATATTTATTAGCATAAAATGTACAAATTTCTTTTACACATTCTCCTGTATTTTTAAAAGTGAAGTTCTCGCAACCAGAACTGCGTTTTTTTACTGTAAAAAATGTTTTTTTACACAGTTGATTTAGTGTGGTAAACAGGGATGTATAATACTTCAAATGAATAAAATACAGTATTTTAGCATAAACATTTGAAATTTCTTTTACACTTTCTACTGTATTTTTAATAGTAAAGTTCTGGCAACCAGAGCTGCGTTTTTTTACTGTAAATTTTACAGATTTTTTTTACAGTTGCTTTAGTGTTAGTACTTCAAAACACTACATAAATAAAATACAGTACTTTAGCATAACATTTAGAAAATTCTTTTACACTTCCTAATAAATTTTTAACAGTAAAGTTCTAGTAACCAGAACTGCAATTTTTTACTGTGTTTTTTTTTACAGTTGCTTTAGTGTTAGTACTTTAAAACAATGGTGTATAATACTTTAAATGAATGAAATACAGAAGTTTAGTGTAAAAATTAAAAAATTCTTTTACACTTCTACTATATTTTTAATGGTAAAATTCTGGTAACCAGAACTGCAATTTTTTACTGTAAATTTTACAGATTTAAATTTTTTTTTTACAGTTTCTTTAGTGTTAGTACTTTAAAATACTGGTGTAAAATACTTTAAATGAATGAAATATATTTATTAGCATAAAATGTAGAAATTTCTTTTACACTTTCTCCTGTATTTTTAATAGTAAAGTTCTGGCAACCAGAACTGCGTTTTTTTTACTGTAAAATATATATTTAAATATTTTTTTACAGTTGCTTTAGTGTGGTAAACATGGATGTATAATACTTTATATGAATGAAATACAGTATTTTAGCATAAACATTTGAAATTTCTTTTACACTTTCTACTGTATTTTTAATAGTAAAGTTCTCGCAACCAGAACTGCATTTTTTTTACTGTAAAAATATATCTATACATATATTTTTACAGTTGTTTTAGTGTGGTAAACACGATTGTATAATACTTCAAATGAATGAAATACAGTATTTTAGCATAACATTTAGAGAATTCTTTTACACTTCCTACCAAATTTATAACAGTAAAGTTCTGGCAACCCGGACTGCGTTTTTTTTACTGTAAATTTTACTGATTTTTTTTTTACAGTTGCTTTAGTGTTAGTACTTCAAAACGCTACATAAATAAAGTACAGTATTTTAGCATTACATTTAGAAAATTATTTTACACTTCCTAATAAATTTTTAACAGTAAAGTTCTGGCAACCCGGACTGCGTTTTTTTTACTGTAAATTTTACAGATTTTTTTTTACAGTTGCTTTAGTGTTAGTACTTCAAAACACTACATAAATAAAGTACAGTATTTTAGCATAACATTTAGAAAATTATTTTACACTTCCTAATAAATTTTTAACAGTAAAGTTCTAGTAACCAGAACTGCAATTTTTTACTGTAATTTTTTTTACAGTTGCTTTAGTGTTAGTACTTTAAAACAATGGTGTATAATACTTTAAATGAATGAAATACAGAAGTTTAGTGTAAAAATGTTAAAATTCTTTTACACTTCTACTATATTTTTAATGGTAAAATTCTGGTAACCAGAACTGCAATTTTTTACTGTAAATTTTACAGATTTGATTTTTTTTTTTTTTACAGTTTCTTTAGTGTTAGTACTTTAAAACACTGGTGTAAAATACTTTAAATGAATGAAATATATTTATTAGCATAAAATGTACAAATTTCTTTTACACATTCTCCTGTATTTTTAAAAGTGAAGTTCTCGCAACCAGAACTGCGTTTTTTTACTGTAAAAAATGTTTTTTTACACAGTTGATTTAGTGTGGTAAACAGGGATGTATAATACTTCAAATGAATAAAATACAGTATTTTAGCATAAACATTTGAAATTTCTTTTACACTTTCTACTGTATTTTTAATAGTAAAGTTCTGGCAACCAGAGCTGCGTTTTTTTACTGTAAATTTTACAGATTTTTTTTACAGTTGCTTTAGTGTTAGTACTCCAAAACACTACATAAATAAAATACAGTACTTTAGCATAACATTTAGAAAATTCTTTTACACTTCCTAATAAATTTTTAACAGTAAAGTTCTAGTAACCAGAACTGCAATTTTTTACTGTGTTTTTTTTACAGTTGCTTTAGTGTTAGTACTTTAAAACAATGGTGTATAATACTTTAAATGAATGAAATACAGAAGTTTAGTGTAAAAATTTTAAAATTCTTTTACACTTCTACTATATTTTTAATGGTAAAATTCTGGTAACCAGAACTGCAATTTTTTACTGTAAATTTTACAGATTTTAATTTTTTTTTACAGTTTCTTTAGTGTTAGTACTTTAAAATACTGGTGTAAAATACTTTAAATGAATGAAATATATTTATTAGCATAAAATGTAAAAATTTCTTTTACACTTTCTCCTGTATTTTTAATAGTAAAGTTCTGGCAACCAGAACTGCGTTTTTTTTACTGTAAAATATATATTTAAATATTTTTTACAGTTGCTTTAGTGTGGTAAACATGGATGTATAATACTTTATATGAATGAAATACAGTATTTTAGCATAAACATTTGAAATTTCTTTTACACTTTCTACTGTATTTTTAATAGTAAAGTTCTCGCAACCAGAACTGCATTTTTTTTTACTGTAAAAATATATCTATACAAATATTTTTACAGTTGTTTTAGTGTGGTAAACACGATTGTATAATACTTCAAATGAATGAAATACAGTATTTTAGCATAACATTTAGAGAATTCTTTTACACTTCCTACCAAATTTTTAACAGTAAAGTTCTGGCAACCCGGACTGCGTTTTTTTTACTGTAAATTTTACAGATTTTTTTTACAGTTGCTTTAGTGTTAGTACTTCAAAACGCTACATAAATAAAGTACAGTATTTTAGCATAACATTTAGAAAATTATTTTACACTTCCTAATAAATTTTTAACTGTAAAGTTCTGGCAACCAGAACTGCGTTTTTTTACTGTATTTTTTTTTTTTTACAGTTGCTTTAGTGTTAGTACTTTAAAACAAAGGTGTTTAATACTTTAAATGAATGAAATACAGAAGTTTAGTGTAAAAATTAAAAAATTCTTTTACACTTCTACTATATTTTAACCGTAAAATTCTGTTAACCAGAACTGCAATTTTTTACTGTAAATTTTCTGTAAATTAATATAATATAATATAATTTTTTTACACAGTTGATTTAGTGTGGTAAACACGGATTTATAATACTTTATATGAATGAAATACAGTATTTTAGCATAAACATTTGAAATTTCTTTTACACTTTGTACTGTATTTTTAATAGTAAAGTTCTCGCAACCAGAACTGCGTTTTTTTTTTTTACTGTAAAAATATATTTATTTATATTTTTTACAGTTGTTTAAAGCTGCTGTCACACTTGAATTTTCCTCCCATACACTTCCATTCATACGCACGCAAATGCGTCAGACCGGAAACGCAAGGTCATGCGTCCAGTTTCGCAGGTTGCTGCGGTGCAAAGTTCAAGCTTGGTGAACTCTGACCTGCGAAATTGCATCAATTGACTGTGTGAGACCAATCGAGGATCAAAACATGACCTCTCTGAACAGAAATTTAAAGCATGGAGCAATCGCTGGCTTTATTAATGTCTAATCATCTTGTTTAATCCCGCCCCTTTTCGCAGCGCAGTACGACAGAATTTCGCACACACAAAGTCCGGTGTGACCGTAGCTTCAGTGTGGTAAACATGATTGTATAATACTTCAAATGAATGAAATACAGTATTTTAGGATAAACATTTCAAATTTCTTTTACACTTTCTACTGTTTTTGTAAGGTAAAGTTCTGGCAACCACAGCTGTCTTTTTTACCATTATTTGTACTGATTTTTTTTTTTTACCATAGCTTTGATTACCAAACAAGTGTATCTAATTTACATTGTTAATCTTGGATCAAAGGTTATTATTTTTTATTTAATGTTTCAAGTTTCGGCTGGGTCAGTTGACGTTTCTGTGTGGAGTTTGAATGTTCTCCCTGCGTTCGCTTGAGTTTCCTCCGGGTGCTCCGGTTTCCCCCACAGTCCAAAGACATGCAGTACAGGTGAATTGGGTAGGCTAAATTGTCTGTCGTGTATGAGTGTGAATGAGTGTGTATGGATGTTTCCCAGAGATGCGTTGCAGCTAGAAGGGCATCCGCTGCATAAAACATGTGCTGGATAAGTTGGCAATTCATTCCGCTGTGGCAACCCCCGGATTAATAAAGTGACGAAAAGAAAATGAATGAATGTTTCAAGTTTTAAGTTACTATACTTCCAAAATTATCACATTTATTTATTATTATTATTATTTTACAAAATTCTGGGCAGAAATAGAGACCAAAAATATATAATTCTGTAGATTCTGTCTGGCCCTGGTCATGTGTTTGATAACAAAATACTGCCACTATGTCCACAGATGTAGTGTTCATCTTTAAATGACATCGCTATCATATTACATCATGCATAAACAGTATCCATAATATAAAACATTTCTTTGAATAAGGATTGTTTTCAAAAAAGTAATGTAAACACACTATAACACTTGTAATGGGTTTACATTGAATGTGATATGGCTCAGTCAGATGTTATTATCACCATTTTATAATAATTCTCTGTAAAAGAAAAAAAATAACATACTGTGATCACTTATAGTCATGGATGACACTAAGTATTGCTCTGTACAAACGTCATTTCGCTGTCATGGCTACAGCTTGTATATAGTACAAACATTACGGTAAGGTCTGCTGACTGATGTGTTGAACAACATAAACATAATGGAGTATGTTCCAGGAAGAAGCAGGTCAAGGCCATGAGTGGGCATTTGTGTGTTTAGTATATGTTTTTTTTCAGTGTACACACACATATTTGACATGTTTGTACAGAATGTTCATTAGCACAAGGCTCTCTCAACTTTTCTTGTCGCTCACCTCCCAGAATATTCTAAAACAAAAATGTGTGAAACATAATGGTAAGATGCATGTGAATTATTGCTTGCTCTGTAGTTTATTTGTGTAATATTTTTAACAGTGAAGTAAAAACATCTGGGTGTAAAAAAAATACATAATATAATATAATATATAATAATATAATATAATATATAATAATATAATATAATATAATATAATAATATAAAATAATATAATATAATATAATATAATATAATATAATATAATAATATAAAATAATATAATATAATATAATATAATATAATATAATATAATAATATAAAATAATATAATATAATATAATATAATATAATATAATATAATATAATATAATTTAATATAATATAATATAATATAATATAATATAATATAATAATATAAAATAATATAATATAATATAATATAATATAATATAATATAATATAATATAATTTAATATAATATAATATAATATAATATAATATAATATAATTTAATATAATATAATATAATACAATAATAATATAATATAATACAATAATAATATAATATAATATAATATAATACAATACAACACAATACAATACAATACAATATAATATAATATAATATAATACAATATATAATAAAATATAATATAATTTAATATAATATAATATAATATAATACAATATAATATAATATAATTTAATATAATACAATATAATATAATTTAATATAATATAATATAATATAATATAATACAATATAATATAATATAATATGATAATAATAATATAATATAATATAATATAATATAATATAATATAATATAATATGATAATAATAATATAATACAATATAATATAATAATAATATAATATAATATAATATAATATAATATAATATAATATGATAATAATAATATAATATAATATGATAATAATAATATAATATAATATAATACAATATAATATAATATAATTTAATATAATACAATATAATATAATATAATATAATACAATATAATATAATATAATATAATATAATATAATACAATATAATATAATATAATATAATATAATATAATATAATATAATATAATATAATATAATACAATATAATATAATATAATATAATATAATATAATACAATATAATATAATACAATATAATATAATATAATATAATATAATATAATTTAATATAATACAATCTAATATAATACAATATAATATAATATAATATAATACAATATAATATAATACAATATAATATAATACAATATAATATAATATAATATAATATAATATAATTTAATATAATACAATATAATATAATACAATATAATATAATATAATATAATATAATATAATATAATATAATATAATATAATATAATATGATAATAATATAATATAATATAATATAATATAATATAATATAATATAATACAATATAATATAATACAATATAATATAATATAATATAATTTAATATAATACAATATAATATAATATAATACAATATAATATAATATAATATAATATAATACAATATAATATAATATAATATAATTTAATATAATACAATATAATATAATATAATATAATATAATATAATATAATATAATATAATATAATATAATATGATAATAATATAATATAATATAATATAATTTAATATAATATAATATAATATAATATAATATAATATGTATAAAAACTGGCCCCAAAGGATCTTTGAGCAACCAGGAACCTCCTGTGTTTCTTCTGTATTGTTCCCTTGCAGCAAGAACCTTAAATCTTTGACAATGAATCTTCCTGAGTCTTGAAATATTTTTTGATTCTCACGTCGTACATAATTAAGCAGGTCGTTTGAAGCCACTCTTTCAGAATTTTGCTAAAGAGCCAAGCTAGAGCTCAGCATTCAGCTGGTCGTTGTAGAGACGTAACGTCTCGGTTCTTTCCTTCAGGGAACGAAGGTTTCACATATATAAACCAAGACATTCCTCGTTCAGTTGGTCACTATTTGAGTTGCATCATGACCAATGAACTGGGATCCCTGATAGAAAGAGCCACAACCACTAAACCAAATGGAAGTTTCAGGTGAGGTTGCCAAGCATCTAGCATGCCAAAACACATATAAGCCGTCCCTATCGGGGAACCACTGCTAATGTACTAAATAGGACAGAGGTTCTACCAGGACTTACCCATTGGGGAAAAATACACATATGAGATTACCTGTTACCAGGCTGGGAACCAATGCCCAATAAGAGGGTTGACCAATGGGCATACACTTACATACTCCTCAGCTAGGTCAGATGTTGAGGGGCCTCGGAGGAACTCCATAGGAGGAACAATAATAAGATCAACACTGATTGGCCAAGTTTAGGTTCAATTTCTTCTTCTTTTTTTATTTTTTATAGAAAACACCACTTAGACTGTTTAATACACCTGAGGTTAGACATAAAATAAATCCAGGTCTGTCTAGGTTGTGTGTAAATCTGACATTGGTTCTTTTTATTATTGTATGTTGAGTTGTCAGTCGCATACAACAGTTCTGGAACTTGATTAGGCTGCAGCTCAACTCCATCTTTAAATGTACACTTCAATTGGGAGCAAGGACTTGCTTACTGGGCTTCAATGATGATATAACTTTGGTTTACTTTGGTCAGAAATGTAATGTAAAGTGGATTCATGAAGAACCCCCAGTTTAAATCAATGGCTGCTTGCTGTCTGTAACAACTATCACACTCGAGGCTTTCTCTACAGCTTTGAAGAACAAACCTTTCCTATTTAATCAGCCCTGGGATCCTTTCTTTGATTATCTGGGAACCTTTAAGTCTTTAAAACTAAAAGTTTGTCTGTTAGACTCAGCCTGGGCCAAAGAAATCTGCCTTCTTGTAAACTAATTTTGTACTTTATTTTTTGTTTGTTTATTTACACTTTCATTAATTTATTTTTTTGTATTTTTTCATGGATTTAAATTATATGAGTGATAAATTATCTTATCATTTAATGAAAAGTTTTGATATATTTTGCACAAGAAATGTTCATATATATATATATACACACACACACAGTTAAAGTCAGAATTACTAGCCCCCCTGTTTATTTTTTTCCCCAATTTCTGTTTAACGGAGAACAGATATTCTCAACACATTTCTAACTATAATAGTTATCTTTGCCATGATGACAGTAAGTAATATATTCCTAAATATTTTCAAGACACTTCTATACAGCTTAAAAAGAAATTTCAAGAGTTGACACTTAGCTGATGATTAATTATAAGCTTGTTTGGCATGCTGTCCTGGGAGAGAGCCCTGAACTCATAAGATCCTCGAGCCCGGGGCTCCCTCCCGTTACAAGGTGAGAGGGGAGTTTGAGCTCAGGTAGATCTCGAGAACTCCCCTGCTGTAATAACCAATGAACAGCCAGTGATTGCTCTTGAGAGATAACCCTTTACTAGGAGCATGTCTATAGTGCCGGTTTGGATTAGTCAATAAACTTATGTTGCATGTTTTTTGGACGGTGGGAGGAAACCGGGAAACCCGGGGGAAACCCACGTGAGCACGGGGAGAAAATGCAAACTCTGCCCAGAAATGTCTGCTGGTTTGGTAAAGCCTAGAACCAGAGACATTCTTGCTGTGAGGCAACAGCGCTAAGCACTGGGCTACCGTGTCACCCATCTAGGAAGGAGGAGTAGGGGTGGACAGGGGGATTCTTTAAAACGAAGATAGCGGTGGTACGTAACCCAGCGTATTTGTAGTAGCTTAGGAGTCGTCTGATTGGTGCATTGAGAATTGGATAATGCGGATCCAGCCGCTAACAATCATAAGCACGTGATCCTCTCGTAATTTGTTTATAACTAAACTTCACTTAAAGGATTACCTAGGTTAATTAGGTTAACTAAGCAGGTTAGGGTAATTAGTCAAGTTATTGTATAATGATGGTTTGTTCTGTGGACTGTGGACATGTTCTGTGGATCGGAAAAAGGCTATTTTTGACATAATTTTGATCTTAAAATAGTTCATAAAAAATAAAAACTGCTTTTATTCTAGCCAAAATAAAACAAATAAGACTTTCTCCAGAAGAAAAAAAATTATCAGACATACTGTGAAAATTTCCTTGTACTGTTAAAGATCATTTGGGAAATATTTAAAAAAGAAAAAAAAATTCAAAAGGGGGCTAATAATTCTGACTTCAACTGTGTGTGTATATATATATATATATATATATATATATATATATATATATATATATATATATATATATATATATATATATATATATATATATAAACTTCATAGGGACTCATTCATAAAGAAAGTTTAACATGATCTTGGCGACATGATCATGTAGAGCTAGTAAAGGTGCACCATTTCCTAGGGGAACTTTTCTATCCCTACAATCTGTTTCAAGGGCCAACAGGAAGTTGTAGGGGTATAAAGATTATCATGTAACTTTCTAAGTTTGCTTTGTTGCTTTGCCATTCAGTGGAGAATCTATGCCTGTGGATATTTGTGCTGTTACTTGCTGATCTTTCTTAGGCTCATCATTAAGGCTCTCATAGTGTGCTTCATTAGCAATCAGACAATTTGTGACAGATGGAATATTATTTCACCCATAAAAGTGCATATTACTGGCCACTGAATCAATCATTCATCTAATTTGTTCAAAACATTGATTCTTTCAGCATCAAATCTATCAAAGCTTTGTGATACTGGAAAACCAGCCTGATCTCATGAGAAAACGTAAGTATTTTACGTTTTGTCAGTTTAGTGGCTAATTCGTACGAATTCGTACGAGTTCAGTCATACGAAATTATACAATTTTAAAAAGGAGGCGTGGCACCTAACCCCACCCCTAAACCCAACCGTCATTGGGGGATGAGCAAATCGTACTAAATCGTACGAATTAGATAGTACGAATTCATACGAATTAGCCACTAAATCAAAAAGTAACGAATTGCCGTGAGATTGTGTTGGGAAGACTCAATGGCTGATTGAGCTTAATTTGTTTGGATGGATTTTTACTTTTGTTCTGTCTATTACATAACACATTCAAATTACATAGTCAGTCCGTTACATAGTCACTTTCAAACTCAGCAGCTTTTTGCTGGTGAATTAACATTACCAGCTTCAGCATGTAAAACCTTATTTCATGGAAAACTCCCAATAGTGGCAAGGCTACATAGGGCTCACACTGAAATGCGCCCTCTTGGATCCCAATGTTTTCAAATGATGATCAGATCTCACATGTCCCTCAGCTTTTTTGCTTTACATCGAAACTATATATCTTATCATTTCATGCATTTAGTGGGAGTCAAACTCACAACCTTTCTGTTTCCGGTGCAATGCAATCTGAATTCTAATAATGGACACACTTTGTTAGTCTGATTACAAGAACATTACTGTTACCTCTATGATACGGATGGAATATTTTATCGAAGAATGTCATGATTGATCCATCGATTGACCCATCAAAAAGTAATTACAATACAATTTAGAACAATAACCCATTCTAGAAAACTATTTGGCATTTCACTCCAATGCTGCTCTGCTCCTGCAAATAGCTGGGGTGGAAATTACCTTGTCCGTCCAGCGGGACATTTTGCTTGGGCTTCCTCAACATCTGGGAGGAAAAAAAGTTTGTACAGAGCCGATCTAGTTTGCCACTGTAATGAATCTCCTCCGCCGTGGGGTGAGAAAATGCGAAGAGCAATTAAACTCAACAGATGCAGCAGGACGTTTTTTTTTTTTTTGTTGAGGAACGGGGATTTCATTGTTGTGACTTGAGCTTTGGAAGGCCAACTCAAGAGCAAACAGCAGCTGTGTTTCGGGAGAAGCTGGGGGTGGATGGGCGGTTGGGTTTTCGCTCGGCGGTTGGGTTTTCGCTCTCGCGTCCCCGCTCAGTAATTACTCTGGTGATTTATAATGTCCAGAAGACAAATGCAATGTCAGCTGAGACGTCCCCCCAACCGATGCCCTAAACATACAATTTCACACTACATTACCGACCCTCTCCAAGGGCAGCGGGATTTAATTGCCGCATATCCGAGGCCAAAAGTGCTGTGTCACTTGTTTCCTCACACAGTGCGAGTTTTCAACATTGGACAACTTCTTTCGACACTTTGAGAGCTGATGGGGGAAGAAACCGGAGACCGCAATTCATCCGCACAGAAATCTACACACAATTCTTGGAATAGCACAAGAACTGTTAACATAGCTGGATCTTAAAATTTATTTTATATTTGTCAACTTCTCATGCTCATAACTTCACAAAATTGTGTTTTTGTAGTTTATAAGAAGACGATAGTAGTATCATTGTTAAAAATCTGCATTTTTAAGGCCATAAAATCAGAAGTTATGCAAATAAACTGTTTGTAGAGTCTGTGTCATTGACTGGACAAACAGAATACGCTTCCATGAAGCGAATTGCTTATATATTTCTGACTGATATAATGGCCCATTTCCACTCAGTGGTACAGTACCGTTCGTTTCAGTACGATTTTATGGCCGTTTCCACTGTCAAAGTGTACCTAAAATCGAACCGTACCATACCATTTTTTGGTTACCCTTTGCAAAGGGTACCAAAAGGTAGAGCAAGACGCACAACTAAAGGCTGATCGGGCTGAATTTACCTGATTGCTAGCACTAAACTGCTCCTGTCCCAACTTTTTTGGTAATGTGAAAATGAAATGAAGTTGACCAGACAAAATATGAAATATTTTGCTTTCATTTTGTCTGCAATGAAATATAAGTGTAAGTAAATTTGGAAATCACTACTTTCGCTTGTTCGCATTTTCCATACTATCACAACTTTTGTTAATTTGGGGTTGTATTTCGTTTACCCATAATAATTAAAACCTCCTTTAAAAACTACATGACTTGTTATCTTTGAATAATATTTAAATAATTTGATGATCTGAAGCATTAAAGTGACATGCAAATAAAAACAAACAAACAAGTAAAATCAGTAGCACTTAAGCCCAATTCTACCCCTTAGCATTCACGTAAAGGGGTAGGGATGTCCCAATTTACGTTAGCTTTAAGGCGTAGGGCTATGAGGAAGGGCTAGATAGCCCTCGAAACAAAGATTTTTCAGGACCACACTTGAAACCAAGTGGTAATAAAATTTCCCAGAATACACCATATACAATGGCAAAATGGATGCACATGGAAGGAAGTGCACAAATGTGTATTTTTGGTCATTATTACGATTTTTTACAACAAACCACGTTTGTGTTTTACCGCCATGCATTAAAAAAACCCAAAAAACAAAACCAGCTAAAATAAAAACAGCTAAATTTGGTCAAATTCAACAATTCATCAAACTGGGCTCGGCTCAGTTGGAACCACCGCTGAAATCCTCAATCATCCAGGTATAGTTTCTGGAGGAGTTGATGAACTCAGAGCTGGGTGCACCTCTAAATCTAGTGCACTCAGACACCAATCCAATCGAATCAACACTGTTTGTCAGCCTTTCTAAAGCACATAAACACAGCTATTCTCTCAATAAAATCCATGTTCGCCATTTAGCATCGAAGCTAAAGTCACCAGGCAGACAGAAGCCCTGCCCATGTTGTGATTCCGTGTCTATAGTAAAGTGAATTTGACACACGAATGAAGCGGATTTGATGCACAAATGAATGCTGTTCTGTAATCCCTAATAATAACTCCTGTATAGCAGTTCCACAACATTCTGACACTCGATGACACTCAAATACTTATCAGTAAAGTCTAGTGGCTGTGAATGAGCTTTATATAGTGTCTGGTATAATGTTAACGTTGTTTTTGTGTTTACATATATTAATATGGCCAGTTACGAGCTTATTGCCACATTCGATCGTTATGATAACATAATATATGCCTTCAGTGATTTCCTGAAGATGAATACCAAAAAAAATAACACAACTTGAATAACTACAGCAGTCACGATCGTCTGATTTCATATGAAGCAAGAGATCGCGATGACAAATGATGATGTGTGCAGGTGCTGTCCCAATTCTTTTTGAAGCCCTTCCCCTTCACACTCTGTTTCAAGGGCCAAGGGGAAGAAGAGTTAGAGGTGCAGGAATAGAATTGTAATTGCGCCTTGTTCACACCATTGTATATGCCACATTGACACATTTTTACATGTATAGTATTTGAATATTCAGGTGCGCACATTAAGCTAAACAAAAGTGCAAAACCACAGAATAGCAAGAGCTCTCTTTCGCACTTAAAAACCCCCACAAATGAATCTAATGCAATTCAATAAATGAAGCATGTCCCTGGCTGCAAAAGTCACATTACATGATTTCACAAATCCAATGAATGTGGGCTGCTGGAAAGTGCGAAGTATGTTTTAATAATTGTTTCATACCGATTATTTTTTCATACTTTTTTTTTTAAATAGAATGTTGATTACTTGTACAATCCTATATTTGCTTTAAAAAAAATCAGCTTAGATTTTTTTTTTCCATTTAGATATGAACAACCGCTTAAATTACGGATGATTGAATTGAAGGCTGGTGCTTCTGCAGAGTTCAACTCTGACTTGCCTCAACACACCAGCCTGGAATTTTCAAGTATACCTAGCAAGACCTCGATTGGCTTGTTCAGGTGTATTTGATTAGGCTTTGGTTTAAAATATTTAGGATCCTTAAGAGTACGGTGACTTCTTAATATGTTCAAACTAAGTAAAACCACACCACCTACTGGCCTTACTCTTCTTGAAAATGTAAAGGTTAACTCATGGGTTAGGAAAGCTGGTGAGCTCGCAGACAGTCCGGCAAACTCCCAAAGCGGCTTTCAAATGAGAGTAGGATCAGGTTTCATCAGATGGGGAGGAACTGCAGCAAAGCATCTTAATAGGCATGAGTGAACGCTGGGTTCAGGACACAGTCTGCAGAAACACTGCCAAGGCTCACGCTGGAAATATGAGCTTGCACCTGGAGTGTTAGGCTGAACATTTCACTGTCAATCACAGCGAGTGAAGATACTGAATGTGTAGATTTAAGATTTCTAACATAAGTGTACAATCTATTATCAAATAAATTTGTAAAACTTTATGAAGACTTTTTTTTTTTAAAGTTACCCTAAAAGTTATATATTGAAGGGAAAACAATTCAGCGAGTGTGTTGAGAACTACGTGCAATGTCTAAGAAGCAAATGAAGTGTTCCGTTTACAGCAAAATCTCTAAAAAGTTAAAACATACACTACCTGACAAAAGTCTTGTCTTGATCCCAGTTGTAAAAGCAACAAATAATAACTTGATTTCAAGTTGATCTAGTTGAAAAATGGCAGAAGGTAGATTTTTCCGATGAATCATCTGTTGAACTGCATCCCAATCATTACAAATACAAGACCTACTGGAACCAGCATGGACTCAAGATTCTCATAGAAATCAATCAGGTTTGGTGAAGGAAAAATCATGGTTTGGGGTTACACTCAGGATTGGGGCGTGCGAGAGATCTGCAGAATGGATGGCAACATCAACAGCCTGAGATATCAAGACCTTTGTGCTGCCCGTTTACATTACAAACCACAGGAGAGGGCAAATTCTTCAGCAGGATAGCGCTCCTTCTCATACTTTAGCCTCCACATCAAAGTTCCTGGAAGCAAAGAAGGCCAAGGTGCTCCAGGATTGGCCAGCCCATTCACAAGACATGAACATTATTGAGCATGTCTGGGGTAAGCTGAAGGAGGAGGCATTGAAGATGAATCCAAAGAATCTTGATGAACTCTGGGAGTCCTGCAAGAACGCTTTCTTTGCCATTCCAGATGACTTTATTAATAAGTGATTTGAGTCATTGCAGATATGTGTGGATGCAGTCCTCCAAGCTCATGATGGAGTCATGCACAATATTCATTCTGTTTCCACTGCAGCATGACTTTATATTCTATACTGTACATTATTTCTGTTAAGAGACGAGACTTTTGTCTAAGGAAAGTCAGACCTTACTGTCCTCATTAAATAATTAAAAATCAAGGCATGATTATATTTTATTTTGATAAAATAAGCGTAATCTAGAGGCCTTTGCCATTCATTTTTTTTTCAGCTTAGTCCCTTTATTAATCAGGGGTCGCCACAGCGGAATGAACCGCCAACTTATCCAGCACATGTTTTACACAGCGGATACCCTTCTAGCCGCAACCCAACACTGGGAAACATGTCTTTGGACTTGTGGAGGAAACCCACACCAACACAGGGACAACATGCAAACTCCACACAGAAATGCCAACTGACCCACGCAAGGCTCAAACCAGCGACCTTCTTTCTGTGTAGCTCACTACGCCACCCATTTACTCAATTTATATACAATAAATAATTGTATCGCATAAGTCAAGACAGCTACACACACCACCGCCAGATGGCACCACTTACTTGTGTAGTTTGTGCGTTGCGAAATTCAGTGAGTCATCTTGCAAACTTGCTCCCCTAAAATGCACACATCAGATTACACATAATTTTTATGCGGTGTTCACACCAGACGAGGATGAAGCAACAAGCGTGAGTGATTTACATGTTAAGTCAATGCAAAGACGCGAATAGGCATTCGGCGGTACGATATGTGCGAATGATGTGCCAGTTGAGTGTTTTGCGCAATTGATACGCTTAATGCAAGTATTGCGTGAATCGCTAAAGTTGAAAATTCTGAACCTCAGTGGACATTCGCGCCTCGTTAACCAAACAGGAGCTTGCTCTTGTAAGTGAGTGATTATGTCGTATCACCTGTTGTTGGTGTCCTGGGGGGAAATTCATCAAATTCAACAGTTCATCAAACTGGGCTCGGCTCAGTTGGAACCACCGCTGAAATCCTCGATCATCCAGGTATACTTTCTGGAGGAGTTGATGAACTCAGAGCTGGGTGCACCTCTAAATCTAGAGCACTCAGACACCACTTCAATCGAATCAACACTGTTTGTCAGCCTTTCTAAAGCACATAAACACAGCTATTCTCTCGATAAAATCCATGTTAGCCATTTAGCATCGAAGCTAAAGTCACCGGGCAGACAGAAGCCCTGCCCATGATGTGATTCCATGTCTATAGTGAAGTGAATTTGACGCACGAATGAAGCGGATTTGATGCACAAATGAAGCAAGTAAACTCAAAAGTTTACATTTACATATTTTATACATTTACATAAATGTTTACATATTTACGTGCGATTTATTCGCACGTTCCGTGTCTGGTGTGAACACAGCATTAGGGCCGCACAATATATCGCAAAATTATTGTCATCATGATAATAGTAAATTCCAGGGGTTCTCAAACTCGATCCTAGAAGTCTGGTGTCCTACAGATTTTAGCTCCAACATGCCTCAACACACTTGCAAGGATGTTTCTAGAAAGCCTAGTAAAGCTGCGGTCACACTAGAGTTCGAGCTTGCGAAATTCTGTAGTACGTGCTGCGAAAAGGGGCGGGATTAAACAAGATGATTAGACATTTAAAAAAATGAGCGATTGCTCTGTCTTAAATTCCTGTACATAGAGGGCATGTTTTGATCCTCGATTGGTCTCGATAGTCAAGTAATGAGATTTCGCAGGTCAGAGCTCACCAAGCTTGAACTTTGCAAGGCAGTAAACTACGAAACTTAACGCACGAACTTGCTCTTCCGGTCTGATGCATTTGCGTGCGTATGAATAGAAGCCTATGGAGAGAAAAGTGTAGTGTGACCGCAGCTTTAGAGATTGATTAGCTAGGGCAGGTCTGTCTGATTGGGGTTGAAGCTAAAATCTGCAGCACACTGGATGTTCAAGACCGAGATTGAGAATTCCTGGTATATGTAATATAGAGTTAAATTCGGAATTATTAGGCCTCCTGAATGATTAACCCTCGGTATATGCTATTCTGCTATCAATATTCATCAATAATACGCATCTATCGTCTACTGCAAAGAGCTTTATTGCACCAAGCAGTGAATGTCAGAACACACGAGACTGAAGCTCTTCAGTGGTCCAAGAGAACATTTGACGGTACAGCACATTCTCAGCGCAGAGGTGCTGAAAGACTGAAACAAGCTGGAGCACTCGACCTTTGTCTCAAGCCGGGACATGACACCTCTCCAGAGGCTCTTCAATTACCAAAAAGCTCTTCTCTGGAAGTTCATGCCACGAGGACGCTGGAGATTCGACAGCTTTTAGCCACCAAATGGTTTCAATCATGTAACACTTTGCGTCTGCATGGTACAGAACATGGCGAACTCTTGAGGTTACTCGCTCCAGTTACTGTCCAGATGGAATCCTAAAAACGTTGGTGAAGATCTCCTGTCAAAAAAAATGCCACCGCTAAAAGGAGACCAGGAGTATGCAGCTCGTTTCCCACAACAAACTTTTAGCCTCTTGCAAAAATTCAGAGGTTTTACAAAACCCGAAATGATGCAACCAACTTGGCTTTTCTTAAAAAGTTACATTTATTGTAGAAACGAAGCTGCGAGTCCCAGTAGAATCACGTTTCACAAATCCAGCTGTGTAAAAAGGATCATTTCAGTCTGGCTCGAGCCCCATGTGTCGTCTTGTTATTTCGAGATGCATTTATTTTCATTTGGGATAACGTGGTTTCAGTTGTTCTTTAGCGCTGAAGAGATAATTTCATTAAACTAAACCAGACCTCAATAGCACGGGCCAGACAACTTGCTTTTATGTAACATGCTAAACACACATATTGTCCAAAACAATCCCGCACAAGACCCTTAAATTAGTGCAAACTATCAAAATCGCAGTGCCTCGCAATTGTTCATCCAATGTAGCTGGTCATGGAAGGACAGTGTTTGGTGATCTCAATGTGAAATGGCAAAAATCCTTGGACCTGAAAAAAAACCAGCAAGTATTACATGAAAATCATAACCAACTACAACAATTTCTTCATTAAAGGGGCTATATGTGGCTATGTGTGCTCATAGTCATGTAGACCAGCGGTTCCCAGCAGGAGGCGAGCTCTCTGGGGGGGATGGCGGGGTCACGAAATGTTTTTTTTTAAAATTGTTTTTAGCAGTGGACAATTAGGAGAACGATCATGTTGCCTTAGTTCATTTTATCCCCTGGCTAATCAAAAAAATTGGACAAGTTTGTAATTTGTCTTCCACAAAAAAGATCAAGTCTCACTGATTCACCTTCAGCAGCTAATAGTAATGACCCAAGCATACTGGACCCAGGTGAGAAAGCTCCAATTCTCCACACGAGTCGCAGCACTAGCAATACTGGAAACACGAAATGCAGGATATACCAAGATAGTTACCTGAACTATAGTTTTACTCCATTTTCACGAAGCTATTGGAAGTAAAAGATGCTGGAAATATCTTTGCAGCAATGTACGCAACGTTTAGATAATTTTGTAAATTTGTGTGCACATTTCGTTTGATAACAAAAAAAAAACAAAAAAAAAACAACTAAAATGGCAGGGTTGAGAAAATGGCAGTTAAAGCATCTAATCAGGAATGTAAATATATTTGCACAAGATCTATAATTCATAAATTTATAATTAGATTAGAGACTATAGATAAGTATTTTAAACAATATTTTGAATTAATCCCATTTCACTGCATGACACCAAAGGTGGGGAACTAAAGTCACATGACTTAACTCGAGTCATAAATTTCATGACTTGCTACATTAAAGAATGAAAATTACTTGACTTGTCTTTAACTTGAGACTTGACTTCAAAGGTGCAGTACGTAAGTTTGACACCCAGTGGTTGAACTAGGTATTGCATTCCTGGATCAAAACAAATGCAAGCGCAGGTTGCCAAATTGAGGACCAACGGGAGCAAGTCTGACGATCAAGCCTAAAGGCTGATTTAAATCGTGTTCTAAATAAAAGCAACCAACCAACACCTCGAATTGAAATGTTAGAAACGGTTTCTTGCAGCCAAACAAAAGAAAACTGACAATGACCACCTCAGGTACACCTCATGTGCTTTATTCAGTGTTAAATGCTAACAGTGTGACTTTGAATGCCATTTTACAAAACATATTATGATATTTTTTGTGATATATGCTTTAGAAGAGTCAAAAAAACTTACATACAGCACCTTTAACTGGAAGACTTAAGAGCAAGTGACTTGAGAATTGACTTTAAGTGAAAAAGTTATAGTAATAAACAGCATTTAACGCACGTTTGATGCTGTTTGAGTCGTGCAGCTTTAAAGGCACCAATTTGCCATTAGTAGTACACAATTCATATCTGTTTATTACTATTTTATTTATTTCTATTAAATTTTTATTTTTAAAAGGGTTTTGTTGTAATTATTAATATTTATGCAGCAATTTTTCAATCTAAAATGACCAAAGACCAACAGAGCGTTGAGCAACACGATTACACCCCCCCCCCCCAGATTTAATGTAACAGGTATGCATATAATTAATTGCAATTAGGGATGCTCATTTCGGTTAATTTTGCTAACCGCCAACCGCTGCTCGTTAATCGAATATTAACGGTTACTGGTCAGATTAATATTAAATTATTATTAAATTGAAAAAAAATTGACGTGTCTATTTTGTGTCTGACACATTAAATATTGCATATTAAAATACTGATTTATTTTAGCATGTGAACATATTAATAACAGAACATAACAACAGAGCATCGTCACGCACCTGTAGTGTTTCCAACGGCATAGAAAAAAATAATAAACTAAATAAAATCAATAAAATAAATAGGTCTGCCCTAAAAAAAATTTTCACTTAAATGATTAATTTAGATTACAAAACGAAAACACGGACTAAATCCTTTTTAAGAACGGGGTGTATGTTTATCAATCATGTTTTTGTCTTCCGTCAAATAAAAAAAGCAGACTACCTCAAATCACTCGCTCCACAGGAAATATGCATTTATTTAATGCCCCCCTGTTAATATATCACAAAACCCTTTTACATTTTTAATAGAAATCATTATTATTATTATTATTTTAAGATTTTTTTTTGGCCTTTTTGCCTTTATTAAACGGATAGGACAGTTTTACAGACAGGAAGCGAAGTGGGAGAGAGAGAGGGGGTAAGGACGGGAAATGTCCACGAGCCGGGATTCGAACTCGGGACGCCCTGAAGAGCTACTGCACCATATGTCAGCGCGCTAACCACTAGGCTATTGCACTGACAGAAATCATTATTTTAAAGATTATGTCTTGATATATATAGTTTCCTCTCTCACTCGCGGTTCAAGTGCGCACACTGCGTGTGATGAAAAGACAATGACAACGCGCTCATATGTTAAACACTGAAAACTGAACTTACACGGTTTCAATTTACTATGAAAATCTTCTATGTCATCTATGTGAAGCTGCTTTGACACAACTTGCATTGTAAAAGCGCTACACAAATAAAGGTGAATTGAATATGTTGACTTTTTGTAAACAGTTTTGTTGTTTATATTGCATTAATTTGCATACATGATTTATAAGCTGTAAAATGAAAGCTAAACCTGTTGTTGTGTTTATGACGCATATCCGGGAGGCTATCAGCATCAGCGCTGGTTTGGCATCAACTCGTCTGTATCAAACAGCAATATTCTTCTTCCATTTTGCTTCTTTGGCAAATATGTCTGTAGGCACGTGTGGTTACACGTTACCGTCCCGCGAGCTAACAAATATGTGTTGCAGTTGCACATTAAGGGGCCAATCACAGCAAACGCACGTTTCCATTCCAAAAATCTAAGGCGCAACACACTGCCTTTTGTTGGCAAAGGAAAAAGAAGCGCTGTGCTCTTTTTTTATGTCACTAGGAAATGTCACTAGCTGAATCAGCTGGGTATTGAATGTGCAAAAGTGTTGCTGTCTATGTTGTTACAATTGTAATATTTAATAATATAGTGATATTCAAGATTTGTAAATTCATACAGCTCTGGATAACTTGAAACAGCGAGCACTAGCAAAGAGCAGAGAATCACTAAGAGGCGTCACTCTAGTGCAATTTGGGAAACAGCCACTAGATGGCGCTGCAGCCATTTTGGAATAAAAGTTCTAATAGAACAACAGCATATTATAAGTCTGTAAAATAAACTATTAGAAGTGCTGATGATTGTGATAGTAAGTGTTGTATTGTCGTCTTTCAGGTTGTATCTCAGCTTTAATGCGCTTTTTAAATAAATAAATAAAAAATAAAGCAGCTGCTTGCCATCGCAACAGCAATAAGATCCAATGGACAGCCGATCGCTTTCACTCCAAAATGGCGGAATCCGGGGCTGTTGCTGGGCGCTGCTGATGCAATGGAACGTTCTATTGAGTGTCGCCTCTTAGTCATTCTAAGCTCTTTGGCATTTTGGGACTAGTCTCTCCTCCATAAAAGTTCTCTGTAGTTGTCTTGACAACACAAACACTGCTGCTCTGGGATGAGCCACGCACAAAACACTTGTGGCCGATAGTATTCGATCGGCCCCTTATGCAGCCAAACTCTAAAAATATATAAAATAATAATTTTTTAAGCGTTTAACTGATACCATTAAATGGGCGACGCAGTGGCACAGTAGCTAGTGCTGTCGCCTCACAGCAAGAAGGTCGCTGGTTCAAGCCTGGTTCAGTTGGCGTTTCTGTGTGGAGTTTGCATGTTCTCCCTGCGTTCGTGTGGGTTTCCTCCGGGTGCTCCCATTTCCTCCACAGTCCAAAGACATGCGGTACAGGTGAGTTGGGTAGGCTAAATTGTCCGTAGTGTATGTATGTGTGAATAAATGTGTATGTGTTTCCCAGTGATGGGTTGCAGCTGGAAGGGCATCCGCTGCATAAAACAAATGTTGGATAAGTTGGCGGTTCATTCCGCTGTGGCGAACCCAGATTAATAAAGGGACTAAGCCGAAAAGAAAATAAATGAATGAATGATTCCATTAATTGGTTACAAACGCACCCTTTCGATTATTATTCGATTATTTTGAGCATCCCTAATTGCAATATTAATAATATACACATGTGTGTAAGTTCATATTTTTAGTCAAATTAACAGTAATCTCCATTTAATTTAGTAATGAGACTTAACTTGGATCCTTATCAGGACTTGTTTGATTTATCTGAACTGTGACTTGAGACTTGACGATAAGAGACTTGTCTCTACAGTACCTTTGCATGATGCACTGATATTACAGAATAAATCTTTAGGCAGTGAAGTCACATCCGTTTGATTCCACTTTACCCAAAGAGAACCTACAGGCTCTTATAGAGAATCCAAAATAGGTATTGTAACAAGCTATTCGCAACGTAAACTGACAATAAAAAATATATTTAATAAAAATGTGACCCATGGACAAACATTCTTACATATAGCCCCTTTAAGAATGCACTTTACTTTCAAATTCAGTTTAACTCATATGCGGGATAATTTAACAAAGCTTGTTTAGGTAACTAACATATTCTTAATAAATTATGATATTGCGGTGTTTCTTGTAATTATGTATTGCACCTCATTGAGATTTGGCTGCAGTGCTGTTGGTCATTTCCTGTGACTCAAGGTCAGGGGCTGAGTTTGACGTGCCCTCTTCTTTCTTCTCTGCGTCTAGGAAATCGTGAATGGCATTTTCAATGACTGGCCTGAAGATGTGGTGCAATTTGGGGTCCACCACCTGAGAAATGATTCGGTCAACCCCTGATTCCAACATCCCCGACCTGTGAGAATAAGGGAATGTATTCAGTAAAAATGGAAACTGGATTACAATTTTGTTTAAAGAGATAGTTCACTCACAAATAAAAACTATGTAAATTATTTAGCCTCAAGTTGTCCCAAACCTGTATGAAATTTTTTTTTTATGAACACATTGAAATATAATGCTGTACATGTTTCAATGACCTCCAGCAACTGTTTCGTTACCCACATTCTTCAAACAAATCCTCTATTGTGTTCAACAGATAAAAGAAATGTATATAATTTAATAAATTACAGAACGAATTCACAATGCTTCACTTTTTATTTATGAACATTTAAGTATTTGCTTGTTACAGCCTCATTCCCAAATGGATTCAATTAATTATTTTCCTGAAAATTCTACAAATAAATAAATGTACAGTTGAAGTCAGAATTATTAGCCTCCCTTTGAATTTTTTATTATTTTTTTACATATTTCCCAAATGATGCTTAACAGAGCAAGGACATTTTCACAGTATGTCTGATAATATTTTTTCTTCTGGAGAAAGTTTTATTTGTTTTATTTCGGCTAGAATAAAAGCAGTTTTTAATTTTGTAAAAAACATTTTAAGGTCAAAATTATTAGCCCCTTAGAGCTATTTTTTTCGATAGTTTACCATCTAGTTAACCATCTAGTCAAATATTACATAATAGTTTTAATAACTCATTTCTAATAACTGATTTATTTTATCTTTGCCATGATATTGCCATAATATTTGACTAGCTATTTTTCAAGACACTTCTATACAGCTTAAAGTGACATTTAAAGGCCTAACTAGGTTACTTAGGTTAACTAGGCAGGTTAGGGTAATTAGGCAAGTTATTGTAAAACAATGGTTTGTTCTGTAGATCGGAAATAATATATAGCTTAAAGGGTCTAATAATTTTGACCTTAAAATGTTTTTAAAAATTTTTAAAACTGCTTTTATTCTAGCCGAAATGAAACAAATAAGACTTTCTCCTGAAGAAAAAATATTATCAGGCATTCTGTGAAAATTTCTTTTCCCTGTTAAACATAATTTGGGAAATATTTAAAAAAAGAAATTCAAAGGGGGGCTAATAATTCTTCACTTGTACATGTTTCCCCTCTTTTTTAATTGAATAAATTTGCAAAGATCCCAAACAAACTTCTTGCATGCTGTCATTATGGAGTATTGTTTGTAGAACGTTGGTGAAAATGACTAATTTCATGCATTTTGGAATAAGGTAATAACACACTTTCTGGATGCAGCGTATAGTCTGCTGCCTAACAGGTGGTTTACTGTTAAAGTACTTTAAATTTAAACACTTACAGCACATAGTACGGTTGTCGCGATACCATTAATTTATCTCACGATACTATACCAGCTGAAGTGTCACAAAACCAAGCAATATTGCGATACTGAAATTCATAACTCAAATTATTTAAAAAATTGTAAGAAATACTGTATTTTGTTATAATAGGCCTACTTGAACTTAATTCATAATTCCCTTATTATTGAAAAAAGTATTATTTGCGCATCACTTCACCTAAATTTTATTCATTCTGTTTATTTTGTAGATAATTGACCAACAACAATACATTAACCAGGGCTCATACACATTTTTACTACTAAAATTCCATGACTTTTCCAAGACTTTTCCGGAAAATTTACATGGTAAATAATAAGAAAAACAATGACGTTCAAATTTATTACAGCATTTCATAGAACACGCAACAATCTATTTTGTTTAAATTTGTTTTTATATCTCTGTAAAATTGATTTAGATAATGCTTACACAGCACTAACAGTGTGAGAGCAAGTTTTTGGCCAAGGACAGAAAAGACAACCAACCTATATTCAAGTTAGGGCTGCACAATATATCGTTCCAGCATCGATATCGCAATGTGTGCATCTGCAATAGTCACATCACAGGATATGCAATGTTGGGATTATAGTTTACAATAGAGTTTAATTATAATGCAGTAAAAGTTTATCATATGCATGCATTTTTAAAGAGATAGTTCACCTCAAAATTACCATTTTCATTACGCCCTTTACTTGTTTCAAAAACTTATGAGTTCCTTTTTTTAACAAATTAATCTAATTTAATAGCTCCTATAGTATTGAAACAAGTGAAGTGTGAGTAAATAGTGAGTACATTTTAATCTTTGAGTGAACTGTCCCTTTAAGGCCTGTGACTGTATGAACATTTCAATATTTCCAATTTTAAAACATCCAGCCTTTAATAAATATTAAATAATATACAATAAAGACTGTGCAGTGTTGATTATTCAATATCTGTACCAGAAGAGAGAATACCTGAAAACTATCATTCACTTTTATCTTTACTATATTTTATTTATCTTTGATTGTAATTTGTTTCTTTAGATTAGATTAGATTAGATTCAACTTTATTGTCATTACACATGTACAAGTACTAGGCAACGAAATGCAGTTTAGGTCTAACCAGCAGTGCAATAGCAGCAAGTGCAGGATACAGGTATAAGTTATAAAGTGCAGTTATAGAAAAACTATGGTGATATTTACAGATGGATGTACTATCAACATTATATACAGGTTGTATTAGCTATGAACAGATTTACAATAAATGAATATATGTACAGGATGCTATTAATAGCAGAAGTTGTGCAGATAGATAAACATAATTACAAATGTCCATGTGCAGTGGGTATGTACAGTTCAAATAAGTGAATCAGTGCAAATATTCTTAAATATTATTCGAGATTCACTCCTCTACAAAACCCCCTAATCAATACAAATAAACCTGTTAAATCTTGGAGTGAAGTTGTACTCACATCGCAATATATATCACAGAAATACAAAATACCGTAATGTCAGATTTGTCCAATATCGCGCAGCCCTATTTCAAGTATACAGATATTTGGTAAACTAATTTCCATGACTTTTCCAAAACTTTATGGGTTTTTCTGTTTTTCCAAAACTTTTCCAGGCCTGGAAAATGCTATGTCAAAATGCCATGACTTTTCCAGGTTTTCCATGACCGTATGAACCCTGATTACAATAAAGATACATATTATACTAAATGAAATTTGTTACAAAAAGAGCATTTTGTCAAACACAATTAAGCTGTATGAAGTGGTCAAAAATAGTTTCAATGTTTCCTGCTGCTACTGTGGATTTTTCATCTATTTTTTTATCAGGTAACAATCTTTAAGAGATTGTCATGGTTGTTGTAGCTACTAAATCATATTGACAGGAACAGAAATGAACCGTTTCAGATGTGCGTTTGAACTGAAGCATTAGAAAACGAAAAAAGGTGCAAATTCTACACAGTTTTACAACCTTAAAGGGCTCCACCGACTATTAAAACATAATGGTCAATGTTTGCACAAACGTGAGCATTTTAGGCTATGTTCACACTGCAGCCAAATGTGGCCCGAATCGGATTTTTTTGCCCACATGTGACTCAGGTGATGACAGTGTGAACAGCCCAAACCGCATGGAATCTGATCTTTTCAGGTCAGATCTGTGCCACTTTCATATGTAGTCTTAAATCAGACACAGATCTGATGTTTTGCAATGCGACCGCAGTGTGAACGGTTATGTCGGATTTCATGTGACTTTTACATAATCTTTGAGCGGCATGCGTCATCATTCTGTGCTGCAGACATCATCTACTCCTCAGCATCGCAGTAGAATGGCACACATTGTGATTACTGTACCACAGAAAGTTGGTTGTTCATTTTGAAAATGATTTTGGAGGCAAAACTGGTGCTTGTTAACGATTGGGGCACGGGCTGATCGTGAAGCTGAAGAGTGTCGTGCATGTTGCGGATAGGGGATCTGTGTGCAAAGGAAGGAGAACTTTGTCTCTGAGAGAAAAAAGGGCAGGTGCTCGAGCACCCAAACCCCCCTTCTGTACGTGTCTGCTGTTTATAACGAAGTAAAATTAAATGCAAACGGAGATAAAACAACTCCGCCTTCACAGTTCAGTTCCGTCCACAGAAACAAAGCCTACAGTTCACACTTACAATACAGCAGAAAAAGTAGATTAAAGCATATAAAATCAATAAGGGTCCAAGGAGTTGATACATACTGAACTACGCTTTGTCTTAAGGCATTCCTCACTTGGTTCTTGTTAATAGATGGATTCCATTCTTGAGTCGTAAGATGATTTGACACAAAGTTGTCCACCTTCTGTCGCAGATTTTGATAAGCTGGCTGGAGAGAGAAATCAATACATGTTTGTTTAATAAAGTAGGAGGATATTATATTAATTTTAACAAATGAATGAATGATAAAAAAACTGATTTAAAGGACTTGGCTTTGAACATTCATGGTTGTTGGTACCAGACTAGCTGGTATGAATAGTTCAGAAAATGCCAATTAGGGATGCACTAATAGCATTTTTTTGGAACCGATCCGATTCCAAAACTCTGAGTATCGACCAATACAGATCCGATCCCGATACTGTGACTTTTTTTTTTTATAGCATAATATAGTTTCTATAGTTCTGGTGATAAACTCAAATAATATATCTTCTTTGATAAAAATAACAGACCCATAGATTACACAATCTAACTAAAAATTAGATGCTTGCTGTAAAGGCTACATTATTTGAGCATTCGTTATGACATTGATCCGTTGTGGTACAGCTTATGTTTCCTTTTTTAATATTATATCTTTTCTTTGAAATCTGTAATAGGCTACCACAACTAACACAAATTTTTGGTTATAACCATTCCCTTTTCTGTTAATTACAATCCATATTGCACCCCGTCAGTTTCAGTTTTATTAATTTAATCAACTACTTTGACCACAATGAGCCAGGCTTTACAAACTATTCACAGCACTTAAAGTATTCCCCTCGGAAGAATAAACTCAGTCGGAAGGATGAGAGAACAGAAACTCATTGTGAGAATAATTTTACGGAGTGGCGCATGTTGCGTCTGCGCAGCCGGATATGTGAATGAAGCGCTTGATGCATCACTGACACACAGCGCGCAGATTTCCTGTATCTGCAGACACTTTCAAAACTTTGCACCACAATGGGAAGAAATCAGTGCGTTGAGGATGTGTCCACTGTATTATTGAGCATTTTCTTATTTAAAGTTTCAGGTAGGCCTACTTGGTGTGTGAAGAGCATGTAATAACCCTCTCTATTCCAGTGTTGCGATTGCGGTCTTCTGCTCTAACAGACATAGCGCAACATGATTTAGAAACAGCAATGAA
This sequence comes from Danio aesculapii, assembly GCF_903798145.1. NCBI lineage: Eukaryota > Metazoa > Chordata > Actinopteri > Cypriniformes > Danionidae > Danio > Danio aesculapii. The sequence continues at coordinate 5,034,341 of NC_079455.1, forward strand.
CTCCTTGCTGCAGGTCAAAATGAATCCATTTAACGCAAAACAAAATGCATTTCTTCACTGATTATTTATATTAACAGGAACAAATAGTCTTGGAGAAAGTTTTTCATGTTGTCATAAATGTGCCGCGTTTGAATTGTGTATGAATGGAGAATGATTGACAGGCGCAGCGGCGGGAAGTGCTGAATTGAACATGAATTTAACCACGTGAATATTCATCTGTGCTTCACATCAAACTATAGAATGGCTTCAGCACATTTGGGATATAATAGGCCTACATGACAACTTTCTAATGCCTTATAATAGGCTACCTTCATGGCTTTTGTTGGCTTATAAATTACACAGAATATAGCGGACACGCAAGATCGGATTTGTATTGGTATCAGCTGGCCGATACCTGATGCAGCTAATATATGCGGTATCGAACCAATATCCGATCCAAGTATAGGGATCGGTGCATCCCTAATGCCAATCTAATGGAATTTTGTTTGCTTTGAGCACAAAACCCCAGAGAGCAGCGCACGTCGGACAGTTTATCAAGGATGTACCACTGGATTGAGTCTCACTATAGTTGCTAAATGTGACATTTAATTAGTCTAGTCCCTATGTAACGACTCCTCAGTCTTTTGAATCTATCAGGTAACGCGTCACAGCGTCAGTACACTGCGTCAATCTTTCGCTTTCACGCTTGTACTTAGTAATTTTAGTGGACACCTCAGATACTGTTAGTTGGTTCCTGTTGGTCGGGCACCTTTTTACCAACCAAGTTTGTCGACGCCATTATAACGACACAGATCACTCTGCCTATTCATGCCAGGCAGAGTCCCAGAGTCAAGTGATTGACAGGTGGTGATTTGTGTATAACTTTATTTATTTATGATTTGTTTATGGGTAAAACAAAGACCATGCAGATCAGGAAGTTGAAACGGTAGGCTACAAATAATTAATTCATTATGAATTATTTAATTATTCGTAAATAATTAATTCACCGCTGCCTACAATGACATTGTCCATCGCAATGTTTCACTTATACTTCTGAAAAGTGCAACACAATAAATTGTGGTAGTACTTCAGCAATACAACTGAAGTACTGAAACTTCATTTGGAAACCTTAGTCCACCTTACAGGAAAAGTAGTAGTTGTACATTACTGCAGTTGTATTGTAGAAGTACTTCAGTTGTATTGCAATAGCAGTATGGCAGTTGTACTGTTACTTCAGTTGTACTATAGAGGTAAAGTTGGTTTTATATTCGCTCATTCGGACTTTCCCCTTAGTATAACTTCATAAAAGTACAACATTACAACATTGTTCACAGTCAATGTTGTTTTCAAGTCATACCTGCAGGTTATTTCAGACCGATTATTCAAAGTGTCGTGGTAAACAATATAGGGAGTGTGTCACTGAACGAATGTGCGAATATATAACTTTACATCTACAGTTGTATTGCAGAGCAGTACTGCATTGTAGTAACTTAGTAGTATCACTTCAGTACTATTGCAGTAGTTGTATTCCTTTAAAAAACTGCAGTTTTCTTTAAAAAAAGCTTCAGTAATTTAATGTAAGGAATAATACATATCTGTTTCAACATAGTGAGCAGGTGTCTCTAATGGGCAGGTCGAGTCACACCTATAGACGGTTTAAGGGAGCGTGCAAGCGAAAAACGCTCGCCAGATTGTGTTTTTCTACTAGTGATGCTCCAATAATGTAGATTAAAACTAGTTTTCACCTTGGTGTCCACGTCGGCCAGACAGTCTCGTCTGAACTCGTCGAAAAGGCCTCTGTTTTTCAGATGCTCCACAATGAGCGCGATGAGCTGCGGGTCTCCCGGAGGAGCGCTCATCAGATTCCCGCTGCCGCTGCTGCCCTCCGCCATCAAATATAGCACCACTCTCTTTGCCTCACCAAGAAAATATGTGGGAATAATGTGCACTATTTATACTTCTTTAGATTAACACAGCCGAAGTTCTTTGTTGACAGCAGATGTAAACAGAGCGCTCCTCGACTTCTTCTGTGTTGATGATTTGTGTAGATGTGTTCAAGTAGACACACTGTCACCTACCGGACACAATAACAACAGCACCTCAGTATTCCTGAAAACCTGTTTTGTTTTGTTTTTTAAAGGACGGCATTTAACATTCATTCATTCATTTTCTTTTCGGCGAAGTCCCCTTTATTAATCTGGGGTCGCCACAGCGGAGTGAATCGCCAACTTATCCAACATTTGTTTTACGCAGCGGATGCCCTTCCAGCTGCAACTCATCTCTGGGAAACATCAATACACACTCACTCACACTCACGGACAATTTGGCCAACCTAATTCTCCTGTACTTGTGGGGGAAACCGAAGCACCTGAAGGAAACCCACGCAGGGAGAACATGCAAGCTCCACATAGCAAGGCCAACCGACCCAGCCTCGGCTGGAACCAGTGACCTTGCTGTGAGTCGACAACACTACCTACTGCGCCACCGACAAAATAATAATTAAGAAAGTATGATCATTAAGCACATTACACTAGCTAATAAGTTTTGAATACAACGTTTGTAGCTGCAGTTATAAACTGCTTACTAACGTCTATTAACGTATGTAGAGTTATTGCTTAACAAATAATCAAGTAACTATTTGCTAATGCTTAATAAATGATTCATAGTGTGTAGTTATTATAAAGTGTTACCAAAAAATATAATTCAGTGTTGAGTGTTATTTGTTACAAGTTACAGTAATGAAGTTGCTTTCTTGCCTTATATACTATATACAAATTCAGCAGTTGTGGATAAACTAAAAAACATTTATTATTTATCAAAACAACTGCATTAACTTAAAAAAAATAAGAACTGACAATAATTCAAGACAAAATAAGGTATAAATTCAGAGTAGCAGAGTAATTGTGTGTGTATCTCTATTGTGTGTGTATATATATATATATATATATATATATATATATATATATATATATATATATATATATATATATATATATATATATATATATATATATACAGAGAGAGAGAGAGAGAGAGAGAGAGAGAGAGAGAGAGATATTATTATAGATTATATCTCTATATTATATAGAGTTATTTAGATATTTTGCATGTTTACTAAAATTTTAATTTAAAATTTAAAACTATGAAGTATAGGTCAACATATAATTGTAATTATGATTTGGTACAAAAACAGAATCCAAGAAAGGTCTAGTTCTTTAGGAGCAAAGATGGGCTGAGGATCGCCAGTTTGCCAACAAATATGTGAGATGATTGAAATATTTAAAAACAATGTTCCTCAAAGAAAGATAGGAAGACATTTGAATATATTACTTTCAACAGTTCATAACATAATTAAAAGATTCAAGGAACCTGGAGGAATTTCAGTGCGTAAAGGACAAGGATGCAAACCTAAGCTGAACTATCGTGATCTCTGATCCCTCAGGCGGCACTGCATCAAGAATCGTCACTCATCTATGATCGATATCACCACATGGGCTCAGGACTACTTCGGCAAACCTTTGTCAAGCACCACAATACATCCACAAATGCCAGTGTAAACTGTACTGTCTCAAAAGGAAGCCCTATGTTAACAGTGTCCAGAAGCGCCGTCGACTTCTCTGGGATCAGAGGCATCTGGGATGTACCATCACATAGTAGAAATGTGTACTGTGGTCAGATGAATCAGTATTTTTTTTTTTGGGAGAAATGGATTATAAAGTCCTGGCTGCAGAGGAAGAGGATAAAGGTACTTGACTGGCCTGCCTGCAGTCCCGACCTCTCCAATAGGGAATGTGTGGTGCATTTTGAAACGCAAAATGAAAGACCTCCTGTTGCCCACCTTAAGACTTGTTAGCTGGAATAATGGGACAAAATTACATCTGAAACACTTCATCACTTAGTTTTTTTTTTTTTGCATTAAATATAAAATTAGTACACTTACAAAGTTTACAAAAATGTAAACAAAAAGTTTCTGTCCAATTTTACAAAAATTTACAAAAAGTTCTAAAATAAAATATACTTTTAAAATATTTTATATTTAATATCTTCTAATAATATTTCATGATTCAATTATAAAAACAAATAAGTGAAAATAAATGATTAAACACTTTATTTTAGACAAATAAAACCACATTAGTTAATATTAACAAGCCTTTAAAATCAAGATCCTTATTGATCCTAATGGCATTTAAATAATTGAAAACCCCTGTGTCAATGACAGTGTTGTTTTTCCATTTGTACATAAAAACAATAAATAATATGTGTTGTTGTTACACATTCATTAAAACAGAAGAAGCGGCTGATTCAGATCACACCTAGATTACCATCCTTCATTATGAGCACAAATCAGATGGCAGATGTGATACCTCAACACAGATATTCTCACATAAATACTGTATAGTTTACAGAGAGACTTACAATTGTCTATAATTATATTATTACACCTCATTTACAGATCCTCCAGCCTCCTCTATATTGTAGGACTCTATGGTTGCCATGGCAGATGTCTGAAAGGGAACTCTCCATTGAAAGAGCATCCTAATATGATTACCTTCGTGTATGACGGATTGATTGTGATAATAATAAGGAACAACGAGAATCTCTCACACAGTATTTCAATCCAAATGATCCCATTGTGTAATTGGCTGATTTTAAATCATGGAGTCTTTGATGTTTGCTTCAATTGCAGGATGAAATGGTTGCCAGGCAACAACACAGCGAAACCATGGTGACACTGATGAGGGGAAATGTAACAAATATGTCCCCCGTGGACCCTCATTAGTGGATGACCATGTGTCTGTATGGCTCGCAATATAACAGTGTTAATAACAGTTATAGCAACAGATCTATAACACTTGGAGCACAGGCACACATTTGCTATAAAATGAAATATAATTGAATTATACAAAATATATTTGGAGATTTAGACATTTAGAGACGTTTCCCTCAAAATATTTAGTTTTAATCATTTATTTATTGTCAATATTTAACTTATTTTATTATTCAGCTCGTCACCTGAGCTAAAATATTTTGCGCCACATGATGGCGACATTTTATAAATCAGTTCTGTCAAGTTGTCTTCTGGTTTATAATAGCAATTTTACGTATACCCTTATAGCCTTAGTCTAATATATTAATGAAGTAGTTATTTAATTTAGATACATGTTAAATGGCTTATTATACTTTCTGAGCTTGGACTCTTTAAACAATATTTTACCACACCACATTTATGTTGGTGTTTTTCTCACAAAAAGAAAAAAGAAAAGAGAAACCAAGGGAACTTTCCAGAATCAAAAAGCCCATTATCACCGTTAACTTTAATTGAGTAGAAAGTTAAAATCGTATAGGGTTTTAGCAACATAACAACGATAATTGAGCAAACACATAATTATCTTTTAAATTATTATCCTTTTTTTTGGGAATAAGGTTATTTTAGAAGTCAACCAGAGTTAAACAGTTCATTAAATCATTAAATCAAATTAGACCATTAGCATCTCGCTCAAAAAAATCAAAAAATTTTCTATAATTTTCCGGTTTAAATTAGGTAACAGTGTTGTGGAAGCATTTTTAGCTAGGCTTAGCTTAGCATAAATCATTAAATTTGATTAGATCATCTTACTAGATCATTAGATTTGAGCATCTCGCTCAATAAAATGTAAAAAAAAAAACTTTTCCCATTTAAACTAGGGAACAGTGCTTCCAGATCTCTTTTAGCTTAGCTTAGCATAAATCTTTAAATCAGATTAGACCATTAGCATCTCGCTCAATAAAATGTAAAAAAAAAACTTTTTCCATTTAAACTAGGTAACAGTGCTTCAAGATCTCTTTTAGCTTAGCTTAGCATAAATCATTGAATCAGATTAGACCATTAGCATCTCGCTCAAAAAAATTTACATTTTGTTTTATAATTTTCCGGTTTAAATTAGGTAACAGTGTTGTGGAAGCATTTTTAGCTTAGCTTAGTTTAGCATAAATCATTAAATCAGATTAGATCATTAGCATCTTGCTCAAAAAAACTCCAAAGAGTTTAGATAATTTCCCTATTTAAACTAGATCACATTGCTGCGGCAGCATTTTTTAGCTTAGCTTAGCATAAATCATTCAATTAGTTTAGACCATTAGCATCTCACTCAATAAAATGTAAAAAAAAAACATTTTTCCATTTAAACTAGGTAACAGTGCTTCAAGATCTCTTTTAGCTTAGCTTAGCATAAATCATTCAGTCAGATTAGACCATTAGCATCTCACTCAATAAAATGTAAAAAAAAAAACTTTTTCCATTTAAACTAGGTAAAAGTGCTTCAAGATCTCTTTTAGCTTATCTTAGCATAAATCTTTCTATCAGTTTAGACCATTAGCATCTTGCTCAAAAAAATAATTATTTTTTTTATAATTTTCCGGTTTAAATTAGGTAACAGTGTTGTGGAAGCATTTTTAGTAGCTTAGCTTAGTTTTGCATAAATCATTAAATCAGATTAGTTTATTAGCATCTTGCTCAAAAAAATTCCAAAGAGTTTAGATAATTTTCCTATTTAAACTAGATCACATCGCTGCGGCAGCATTTTTTAGCTTAGCTTAGCTTAGCATAAATCATTCAATCAGTTTAGACCATTAGCATCTTACTCAATAAAATGTAAAAAAAACTTTTTCCATTTAAACTAGGTAACAGTGCTTCAAGATCTCTTTTAACTTAGCTTAGCTTAGTTTAGCATAAATCATTGAATCGGATTGGACCATTAGCATCTTGCTCAATTAAAAAAAGTTTTGTTTTTGATAATTTTTCTATCTAAACTAGGTAACAGCACTGTGGGATCACTTTTAGCTTAGCTTAACATAAATCATTGAAACAGATTAGACTATTAGCATCTAACGTTTAAAATTTTTTTAAAAAGAATTTAGATAATTTTCCTATGTAATGTAATAAGATGTAATATTACATCTTATCTTAATTAAAAGTTGCCATAATAAGACATTTTCATTCACTGGACGATATGGATGATTTCTGAACCTGAAAATAGCCCATAGCTAGGTAAATAGGTAACATCACTGCATAATAACATTGCGCCCTCTGCAGACATGGTATGGCAGCAAAGTCCCTTGATTATTATGCGAGAATGAGAGAAAAGTTCCTATATTGACCTAGAAAAAAGCAACATTTCATTCGATTCAGTGAGTAGTGAGTTTACATTTACCAATACTCTGGTTTTAATATAATTGAGACAATACTCTGATTAAGTGTCATGTAAACAGCGATTTCTGATTAATTTACTGATTAAGTCATAATCGAACTAAACAGAAATCAGATTAAGACATCTGGAGTATACCAGCCTGATCTGTACGTAAAGTATTTTACGTTTTGTCAGTCTAGTGACTAATTCAGTTAGTTTGCTAGTTCAGTCGTACGAAATTGTACGATTTTAAAAAGGAGGCGTGGCATCTAACCCCACCCCTAAACCCAACCGTCATTGGGGGATGAGCAAATCGTACTAAATTGTACGAATTAGTTGTATGAATTCATACGAATTAGCCACTAAATCAAAAAGTTACGAATTGCTGTGTGTTGAGTATACCGATTTAAATTGCATTATATGCAGTACAGACATGTAAACATTGCAATCAAACTATTACTGTTGTGTAGGATTTTCACCACATTTTGCGACAGGATAGTCCATACACACACACACACGGCTGTTTGACACTATTCTCTGCACCTACCGAGTCAGTGAAGGACCACAGACACACACATCATGAAATGCCGAGGTTTTTTTAATATAGCGTGTGGTATAATTCCATGAAAACAACACTCTTCCAGCATTTCATCCTCGCATCCAATATCTCGTTTGTCATGGGGGGCATGCATGAAATGTTCCTGAATGAAAGTGAAAGTGCCAAACTGCAGTTAAAGTCAAAAAATATAAAATGAAACACTTGAAATTACATGAAACTCCAGAGGAAATGTGGATAGTGTGGGTTTACTATTACATGTAAAACGGGATCATGAAAGGTACATTCAAAAAGCAACCCATGTCAACACCTTAATCATATTATTGTCTTATTTAGATTAAGCCAAATAATTTGATTACTGATGTCCCTGTAAACGTAGTCAATAATTGATGCTAAGCTAAGCAAAAAGTGCTCCGACCAGACCTTCAGATTGGCTGAATGAAAAAAAAATGGTAAAACTCTGGAAAATATTACATTTCCCAAAAAAATGAACTATACCTTTAATTTATTCAAAATCCCCCAAAATAATTGAGAGGATATCAAATGAAGACATTCAACAAAGCCTTCGAAAAGGCACACGTTTGTGGCAAATAGTGTCTGGAGGACATATTTAGCCTAAATAAAATGTGGCGGATTAAATTTGCAGAAACAAGCTCCTTACAATGGAGCGCCTGTCATATTCTGAAGGTGATTAATCAGATTATGACCTTTGAAAACACTCTTTAAGCTTCCATGCCATAAATCAGACTGAAATACATGATCTCAAATGGCTAAATCAAGCGTAATAAAGCAATCTAGCATGAGTTCAAAGCAAACCGAACAAAATAGCGTCTTATGTAACTCAAAACACACAGTATTAACAGGATTCCCACAAGATCATGAGAATTATTATACGCTTCTTTGTGTGGACAGCACTTCTGGCTTCTGCTCCTATTGTTAAACCCTGTGGAGAGTATAAGATTATCAAGCTTGACAAATATAGAGCATACCCTGGCTTTCTCTATTCAGTCCACACAAAGTCACAGGGCTTCTGTGTTGGATTTCCGTTGACATCTCAAAAGATATCGAACAAGCAGTAATGGAAGCTCATCAGCTGCTGAAGTCTCAGCAAACGAACCCAGTTGGCCACAAAATCTAATTTGCCGCTTTGAATGAGCATACAGGTCTTTTCGGTTGCCAAGGAAACATGGTCCTTGTTCACTCTCTCCCCAAGCAGTAAGACGGCAACAGATTTTTATATCACGTTCGTACTTGTTCTCACAGACTGAGATAATTACGATTCAAAATGTTTGCAGCTCTGTATTTGCACAGGAAAACATGTCAAGTCATATGATGATGAACAAATGGCAAGAGCATCTGTCTATAAGTAGACACATGGAAAGCTGATGTGCTTGACGTTGTGTTGGGCAAAAGTTTGTGCACTCGAATTAAAATTCTGCCATCACTTGCTCACTCTTCCCCCTTGTTTTAAAGCTGTTTGTGTTTCTTTATTTTGCAAGATATTTTGAAGAAGGCCTTCCCCAAATCTATATCCAACCACCTGTTATTAATGTTTACACCAACCCCAACCCTAAACCCAACCATTACAGTTATTAATGTCTACACCTACCCCAACCCTTAACCCAACCATCACAGTTATTATCTAAACATTCCCCAAATCAAAACCCAACCATGATAGTTATTAATGTCTACACCAACCCCAACCCTTAACCCAACCATCACAGTTAATAATGTCTACACCTTCCCAAATCTAAACCCAACCATCAGTTATTAACATCAACACCTTCCCAAATCTAAACCTAACCATTAGTTTTTAATGTCTACACCTACCCCAACCCTTAACCCAACCATCACAGTTATTAATGTCTACACCTTCCCCAACCCTTAACCCAACCATCACAGTTAACGTCTACACCTTCCCCAAACCTAAACCCAACCATCAGTTATTAATGTCTACACCTTCCCAACCCTTAACCCAACCATCACAGTTGTTAATGTCTACACCAACCCCAACCCTTAACCCAACCATCAGTTATTAACATCTACACCTTCCCAAATCTAAACCCAACCATTAGTTATTAATGTCTACACCTTCCCAACCCTTAACCCAACCATCACAGTTGTTAATGTCTACACCAACCCCAACCCTTAACCCAACCATCAGTTATTAACGTCTACACCTTCCCCAAATCTAAACCCAACCATAACAGTTATTAATGTCTACACCTTCCCCAACCCTTAACCCAACAATCAGTTATTAATGTCTACACCTACCCCAACCCTTAACCCAACCATCACAGTTATTAACGTCTACACCTTCCCAAAATCTAAACCCAACCATCAGTTATTAATGTCTACACCAACCCCAACCCTAAACCCAACCATCAGTTATTAATGTCTACACCTACCCCAAATCTAAACCCAACTATGTTATTAATGTCTACACCAACCCCAACCCTTAACTCAACCATTACAGTTATTAATGTCTACACCTTCCCCAACCCTTAACCCAACAATCAGTTATTAATGTCTACACCTACCCCAACCCTTAACCCAACCATCACAGTTATTAACGTCTACACCTTCCCAAAATCTAAACCCAACCATAACAATTACTGTCTACACCAACACCAACCCTTAACCCAACCATCACAGTTAATAATGTCTACACCTACCCTAACCCTAAACCCAACCATCAGTTATTAATGTCTACACCTTCCCCAAATCTAAACCCAACTATGTTATTAATGTCTACACCAACCCCAACCCTTAACCCAACCATCACAGTTATTAACGTCTACACCTTCCCAAAATGTAAACCCAACCATCAGTTATTAATGTCTACACCAACCCCAACCCTAAACCCAACCATCAGTTATTAATGTCTACACCTTCCCCAAATCTAAACCCAACTATAAGTTATTAATGTCTACACCAACCCCAACCCTTAATCCAACCATCACAGTTTTTAACGTCTACACCTTCCCCAACCCTTAACTCAACCATCACAGTTATTAATGTCTACACCAACCCCAACCCTTAACCCAACCATCACAGATATGAATGTCTACGCCTTCCCCAACCCTAAACCGGGCCCATTAGTACCACTTGAGCATCGTGTCAACGCCACAGCCTACCTGCGTATTGTTGCTGACATCTCCATCTCTTTATGACCACAGTGTATCCTCCATCTCTTTATGACCACAGTGTATCCATCTTCTGATGGCTACTTCCAGCAGGACAATGCATCATGTCATAAAGCGCAAATCATCTCAGACTGGTTTCCTGAACATGACAATGACATTGAAAGAACATGACAATGAGGCCACTGTACTTAAATGGTCTCCACAGTCACCAGATCCCAATCCAATAGAGCACCTTTAGGATGTGATGGAACGGGTGATTCGCATCATGGATGTGCGGCCGACAAATCTGCAGCAACTGCATGATGCTATAATGTCAATATGGAGCAAAATCTCTGAGGAATATTTCCAGTCCATTGTTAATTCCATGCCACGAAGGATTAAGGCAGTTCTGAGGCAAAAGGGGATATTACCCGGTACTAAGGTGTACCTAATAAAGTGGCCATAAATATATATTTCCCTTTCTAAAATGTAATTATAGGTAGTAAAAGGTTTTTAATTATAATTTAATTGTAATTATAATTTGATAAAATGTATAAGTGCATTTATACAGTAAGTGCTAAATATAAAAATAGAAAGATTTGTGATAATTAAGCTTTTTTCTGCAGTCTTAGCAACAGACCGTAGAGAACCAATTTGTGAATGGTGCTATAACTAACAATTAACACGTGGAATATTCCCAGGCAACTTGCTCATGCTGACTTGATCAACAGGTGAGTACATCCTTTACCTTATTTCACTTAGACTACAGCCCTGATGAAGAAGCGCAGGCATCACAGAGGATATTTGTTGTGTTTGACCTAGTTTCTATTGTTCTCTTTCCCGCCACTCTTTAGTTTCTATGACAACTCATTTAATTAACCAAGGTGTTCTTTTCAGCTAATCACCCATCCAGTATTGAAGATCTTCTGTTTGTTCAGTTCATGGATGGTTATCGCTGGTGGTTTTTGTGTTTGTGTTATGTATTGCTCCTGATATTTCTTTTCCCTGCTGAAAAATCCAGCTTAAACCAGCCTAGGCTGGTTAGCTGGGTTTAGCTGGTTGACCAGCCTGGTTTTAGAGGGGTTTTGGCCATTTCCAGACTGGTTTCCAGACATTTCCAACCTGGTCTTAGCTGGTCAAGCTTGACCAGCCTGTTTTAAGCTGGACATAGCTGGTTTTGGCTGGGCTTCCAGCCTGGCTACGCTGGTCAAGCTGGTTTAAGCTGGTCATCTCCAAGACCAGGCTGGAAATAGCTGGAAACCAGCCTGGAAGTGGCCAGAACCCCTCTAAAACCAGGCTGGTCGACCAGCTAAAACCAGCTAACCATCCTAGACTGGTTTAAGCAGTTTTTTTCAGTAGGGTTTGGATCGATATTTTGTTTTGTAATGTCAACAAAGAAGTATTTGGTTGACTTTTCCCCCCTCCGTTGTGATTTAGTCTAGCATCTGCCCTTTACACTGACTTAGAAGTATAGAGGTATGACATAAAAGTATAAAAAATATGATGCCAAAATCTCAAACTTACAATCGTGAAAGTTTGGATATCATATCTGCACTTGTGATTTAAAGGGGACCTATAGTTCAGAAATGTAAGGGGTTTAAACACAGTTGTATGGCAACAGTGTGTGAATATAATCACCTTTTAATGGTAAAAGTTTATTAATTCTATTTATTATAATGACACTTGATAAAAATAGTCTGCAGAAACACTTTGATGGACATTCTCCCTTTTTACGTGTCATCAGAGGGAAGCTCCGCCCATTAGCGACCATTTCTCCGTCATTAGAATAAAATGTTAGTCTTGCTTTTGAATCTGACACTATGCTGACACATAGCCATTTGTAGCTCCACCCTCTTTTGAAAAGAGCACACTCTCATTTAAATTTAAAGCAACAGTCACCAAAATGGCACAATTAATATCAAAGCCTAGAAGAGGCAGTTTTAATGAGTTATAGGTATTTTGAGCTGAAACTTCACACACACACACACACACACATGCTCACTCTGGGGCATTAGAGATATAATTTACATAATGTTAAAAGAGGTATAATAGGTCCTCTTTAAGGTCAAATGAATATTATTTGAATTAGTTTGAGTTAATAAATAGATTAGTAATATTAATTTTGCTAATCGATATCGCTAATTAATGCCAGAAAAACATATTACAATAATATTACACTTGTAATTTTGCACTATTATTCATTCATTTTCTTTTCGGCTTAGTATCTTTATTAATATACCACAGCAGAATGAACCGCCAACTTATCCAGCATATGTTTTACACAGCGGATGCCCTTCCAGCTGCAACCCATCACTGGGAAACATCCATACACTCTCATTCACACTTACAATTTAGCGTACCCGATTCACCTATCCCACATGTGTTTGGAATGTGGGGGAAACCTGAGCACCCAGAGGAAACCCACACCAACATGGGGAGAACATGTAAACTCTACACAGAAATGCCAACTGACCCAGCTGGGGCTCGAACCAGCAACCTTCTTGCTGTGAGGTGATCATGCTACCCACTGCGCCACCATGACGCCCTTGAAAGGAACTCATAACGTTCAATAATATTTTGGCAGATTGAACGAAGTGACTCGAAAAAAGATTCGTTCATCTGACTGAACGAGACTCAAAGGTCAGAGTGAGTAAAATGATCTGAACTTCCCATCACTAATATCCATCCATCGCCTCAAAGTCAGCATTAAAAACCAGAAACACTCCAGAAATGTAATGTAGATTAAAATCGAAGCTAGAGGCGACACTGAATTTCTCATTATCACAGCAGATTGCGGCGTGACACAAACTGGCAAACGTTTCTCCTAGGGGTCGCCACTCAGACGAATACATAACCATCACACACACTCATGCGGATGAGAGAGGTTGTTCACAAGATCCTTTTCAGGCATGACCTCAAGGTGCTGCCAGGTCGGGTTTCATTGCGGAGAGTCGTTCGGCTGTCCAGTGAGAGCTTCATCAAGCCGGATGAATATGAGAGCTCATCTGATGATTGATGTGGCTCTGGGGTTGTCGGCTATTAATAATTCCTTGCGAGAGAGTCCGAGGCCACTGCTCTGATTGGAATGGATTGGATTGGCCATCTGTGTGGTCGGCATGGTTACCAGAGAGGCACAGCAGCAGGAAATGTATGCTAGGTGTGACGATGCTTCTGTGGGTTGATGCTTTGTCAAGATAATCAAGCTCTATGAATAGGAGAGTTTACTCATGCTGGAAAGTCATTGTTTACTCACCCTCGTGACGTTTTAAACCCATTGGACTTTCTTTGAATTTTTAGATTTAAATTTGGGTATGTTAACATATATTTAGAGGCCATTTGTTCCTTATTTGTTATTATTTTTTTTTTTTAAATGATAATTGGTCTGTTGGTCAGAATAATAAATGTTTCCATTTGTTGTGAATGACAGTTGGAGTTGATATGCATTTCTTAACTCTTCAAGCTCTAACACTGATGCCTTCCGATATATACAGTGCATCCGGAAAGTATTCACAGCGCTTCACTTTTTCCACATTTTTTAATAATAAACATTACTGCCTCATTCCAAAATGGATTAAATTCATTTATTTCCTCAAAGTTTTACACACAATGCCCCATAATGACAATGTGAAAAAGAGTTTTTGAAATAGTTGAAAATGTATTAAAAATAAAAACCTGAAAAATCACATGCCTGGTGATTTCTCCAAATGTAAAGCCTGCCATTCACTCCAAAGAGTTCAATTTTAGTCTCATCAGACCAGAGAATTTAGTTTCTTATGATCTGAAAGTCCTTCAGATGCCTTTCAGCAGCTTCTGTCTGGCCACTCTACCATATAGGCCTGATTGGTGGATTGCTGCACAGATGGTTGTCCTTCTGTAAGGTTCTCCTCACTTCACAGAAGAATGCTGGAGCTCAGACAGAGTGACCATCGGGATATTGATCACCTCCCTGACTTCTTCTCCTCTGACCACTCTGCTTAGATGGCCTGCCAGCTCTAGGAAGAGTCCTGGTGGTTCCACACATCTTCCACTTACGGATGATGGAGGCCACGGTGCTCATTGGAACTTTCAGAGCAGCAGATATTTTTCTGTAACCTTCCCCAGCCTTGTGCCTCGAGACAATCCCCTCTCGGATGTCTACAGACATTTCCTTTGCCTTCATGCTTGGTTTGTACTTTGACATGCACTGTCAACCCTGCGACCTTATATAGACAGCTGTATGCCTTTTCAAATCATGTCCAATCAACTGAATTTACCACAGGAGAACTCCAATTAAGCTGCTGAAACATCTCAAGGATGATCAGTGGAAACAGAATGTACCTGAGCTCGATTTAGAGCTACACGACAAAGGCTTTGAATACTTATGTACATGTGATTTTTCAAGTTTTTATTTTTAATACATTTGCAACAATTTCAACAAATCTTTTTCCACATTGTCATTATGGGGGTATTGTGTGCAGGATTTTGAGGGAATAAATGAATTTAATCCGTTTTGGATAAGGCTGTAACATAAAAAAAATGTGGAAAAAGTGAAGCACTGTGAATACTTTCCGGATGCACTATATATATAAATATATATATAAATATATATATATATATATATATATATATATATATATATATATATATATATATATATATATATATATATATATATGATCACACTTTATTTTTATGGTACGTTTTTTTATTTAAGTTACATTGCATCTACATGCCATCTAATTCTTATTAGATTAGATTATAAGTAGATTATTAGGTTGGGGTTAGGATTAGTGTAAATTGACATGTACTTTTAGTCAGTTAAACATCTGTTGAAAGAGCAGTATCAACAGATATTAAGCAGACAGTCTACTAATACTTAAATGGACCATCAAAATAAAGTCTTACCATATACAGTTGAAGTCAGAATTATTAGCCCCCCTTTGAATTTTTTTTTCTTTTTTAAATATTTCCCAAATGATGTTTAACAGAGCAAGGAAATTTTCAGTGTTTCTGATCATATTTTTTCTTCTGGAGAAAGTCTTATTTGTTTTATTTCGGCTAGAATAAAAGCAGTATAGAATTTTTTAAAGCCAATTTTAAGGTCAAAATTATTAGCCCCTTTAAGCTATATTTTTCCCCGATAGTCTACAGAACAAACCATCATTATACAATAACTTGCCTAATTACCCTAACCTGCCTAGTTAACCTTATTAACCTAGTTAAGCCTTTAAATGTCACTTTAAGCTGTATAGAAGTGTCTTGAAAATATCTAGTCAAATATTATTTACTGTCATCATGACAAAGATCAAATAAATCAGTTATTAGAGATGAGTTATTAAAACTATTATGTTTAGAAATGTGTTGAAAAAAATCTCTTCGTTAAACAGAAATTCTGGGGAAAAATATACAGAGGGGCTAATAATTCTGACTTCAACTGTTTATATATATATATATAAATATATATAAATATATATATATATATATATATATATATATATATATATATATATATATATATATATATATATATATATATATATATATTAGATATGTTATATATTATTTACTATTACTCTGCAAGTGTTTGGAAGGTAGCAGAACATGACATTTTGTCATATAAGATCAATTTGTCAAATATTTGAGTACTACATGACTCAAGCAAGAAAACTTTTAACTGAAAAATAAAAATCACTGAAGTGTATTTAGATGAACTCCATTCAGTAAGTATCACTCATCCAAATGAGGCGCCAAAGTCACTCCTCATGTGGGAAAACAATAATCCTTCCAAACCATTTGAATCTAATTTAGCCTGCAAATCAGTAAGAGGGAACAAACACGTTTTCTTTGCAAGTGAACCTTCATGCTATTCTCCTTTCTTCTGTGATCTGAACTGCTTTCATTGGGTTAGAGGTTTTAGAGAACCAGCTTTATTGAAGATATATCTGGGTGTGCGCAGCTGCTGTTTTGTGGCTAGTGTATATAATGGCTGCACAGCTGCTAGTAAATTCAGTGTGATCAGGATTCACAGACAGCAATAAAGACCTGGTCATATTACCTAGAGCTCTGATTGCACGGCGTATGAAATAAGCAAATATTTCTGTCATCAACAGGGTGATGGGACAAAGACTTCATATACCTGGGCAATGACATGTAAGATGCTTAGGTGTGTGTGCGTGTGTGTGTGTGTTTAGTGAATGAATGTAGTCAAGGTCAACTGCCGAGTCAGAGCAGTGACTCAGAAAAACTGCATCATGAAAACACACGATGGCATCATGGGAACCGTCAGTCCATCACAAGTCCTTCTTATATGAGCAGTGACTTCCAAAGCAGCGAACAGCGAAAAATTAAAGTGTATTGCATGCCTTAAATAAGCTTTTCAAAAAGGTAAAACATCTACTTTAAAATATGATTAAATAATTATATATTATCATTCATATAGCTAAATTTCCAACAAAGACCACTGGTGGACTTGAGACGCAGAGAGGAGTCGACCATGATGGTGGGGTTCAAGTCCTGTGAAGAACGGTTCTAGAAAGTGGGTAAGACAAAAATAAATAAAATAAATAAATAAATAACAGGGTGAGTATGTGGTAAAATCTGAAAATGTGGTAAAAATCTGATGAGGGCTTTTTTTGGATTGCTTTTGAAAACTGTCATTTGGATTTAGGGAAGGAGGAGGGTGGGTCAGTTGACCAGTCAGTCAGTCAGTCAGTCAGTCAAACAGTTGACAGCGACCTCTAGTGGATTTACGCAAGAACAGCAGGCGAAAATATCACTCGCAAGAGAAATTTGAGATCTGAAAAAGCGTACACAGCCTACACAGGTGGATTCACGAAAACAAAAACTGCAAAAAACGTACCTCCTGGGATGTATTTGGCGCTCTCCAGAAATGTATATAGGCGTAGGGGAGACAGGGAGACACAAGGAGAGTTGTAACACTACCAATTCCAAAAAAAAGTAATAAAATAGGGGTCATGTAACATTTTCAGTTTGCTCAGGTTAACTTAACAATCACACATGGAGATTTTCCAGTCAGTCTTGCAATCTCTTCTGAAGCTACAACAGAAAATCAAATTCTGAAGTAAGAAAGTAAAAAAAAATAACAAGATAACATTTTGTTTAGTCCCTCTGCCATTGTAGATGATGTTGTATGAGTTATATCAGGTCAAATTGTAGTTTCTCTAGTAAAGAATGGTGTATCAACCTCCTGCTAATGTCAAAGCACCATGCTAATACAGCTAGCTAAACAATGGGTGACAGTGGTGAGGTAGGTTGAAGCACGTGTTTTGAATGTATACAAACACTTACACACACAGACACCTTACTGAAAAAAAACATCTTAAACCAGCCTAGGCTGGTTGGCTGGTTTTAGCTGTTTGTCCAGCCAGGTTTTAGAGGGGTTTTGGCCACTTCCAGGCTGGTTTCCAGCCATTTGCAGCCTGGCCTTAGCTGGTCAGGCTGGAAAGTGACCAGCTAAAACCAGCTTGCCCAGCCTGGTTTAAGCTGGACATAGCTGGTTTTGGCTGGGCTCCCGCCTGGCTAAGCTGGTCAAGCTGGTTTTAGCTGGTCATCTCCCAGCCTGACCAGCTAAGACCAGGCTGGAAATGGCTGGAAACCAGCTTGGAAGTGGCCAAAACCCCTCTAAAACCAGGCTGGTCAACCAGTTAAAACCAGCCAACCAGCCTAGGCTGGTTTAGGCTTTTTTTTTCAGTAGGGCATGCTCAAACAAATGCACTTGTGCATGCACAAACACACACAATACGCACATACACTTCCAATATTCACATATATTTTATTGTTGCAGTCATTTATTTACAATAAAATTGTTGTTGTGGCATGTCACTTGTAGTACGCTTTGTTTTTGTGCATTTTGTCTACCTGTTACAACTTACCCCAGTATGTGTTACAACCTACCCTATAGTGGGGAAGGATGTAGCAAATGAGCACTTTGTATTTGTAATCATCCATCAAAGTCTGTGATATAGTACAAGAAATTTCAATTGTTTAAGTTTGTAGTAGACAAATGTGGGTACTTAGCCAAAAAGTTTTAGGTCTTAGGTGCTAAAGAACAATTGTGTTACAATCATCCCCGGTCTCCCCTACATATTCAGAATGAGCTTGGGTTGCTTTAAACAGGACTACACAGTGAGTTTGAAACTTGGGACAGTGTAAGTGCAAATAATACACATGAATGATATATTTCAACAAAATAGTGTCTTTGCAGTGTACACAGAGATTATAGTGATATTAATAGGAATCTGTGGTACTTCTAGAGGTACGCGGAGGAATCATTGAGTAATAAAAAAAATAAATACAATCATTTGATGCGTGCAATAATACCAATGTGATCAGCATTGGCTGTTTACTACAGCCTACGATCAAAGCCCTGTGCTTAGAATGTTTACTGTGCAGTGCTGTAGCTGCTAAATTTGGCTAACTACGGTACTTTATTTCAATACTGGTCATTATGGTGATACTTGGAGAGACAATTTTTTTCTGAGGTGGTATTTGGTGAAAAAAGTTTGAGAACCGCTGCCTTAGCTAGATATTTCCAACACAGGCTCATTCTGAAAACGTATCTCCGCGGACGTTTATGGAGACCGCGAAATACGTCCCGGCGGCACGTTTTTCTGCAGTTTTTGTTTCACGAATCCGCTAGAGGTAGCTGTGTGCGCTTTTTGAGATCTCAAATTTCCCTCTCGAGTGTAACATATGCATTTGGATGTGACATGTAAAGTTACGTGAGTTGACGTCACAAGCAGGTGGCGCATGTAAGGAAGTTAGTGTGCAAGTGAATAATAAAAGAGCTGTGTTTCCTCCAGCATGCGAGTCTATTGTCATCATCACAGAAATACATAAACATCACATCGAGTGCCATTTGCGACTGCTGTTCTCGCGTAAACCCACCAGAGGCCGCCGTCGACTCATTTTGACAGACTTTCTGACTGACTGAGCGAACGATCGGCTGACCCACCCTCCCCCTTCCCTAAACCCAACCAATTTTATCGATTGACCCGCCCACCCACTTCCCTAAACCTAACCAACACATTTCAAAAGCAATCCAAAAAAATAAAAGTCATCGTCTGATTTTTTTTTTTACCACGTTTTCAGATTTTACCACATCCTCACCCTGCTATTCACCTGTTTGTTTTATATTTTGGATTCTGTTTTTGACTTACCTGCTTTCTGGAACCGCTCTTCACCGGACTCGAACCCCCATCTTTGTGGTCAACTCCTCTCAACATGTCAAATCCACCGACGTACGTGGCATGCTAACAGGACAAACTGGTTGCAGCCGGATTGCCGTCCATACAGAGGTAAGCGGTCAGCTGGTAAGCGCTAAAAGGAATGGCGTCACACCGCCCCGTAGCGTTCGTTTAAAAAAATGAAATGCAGCCATACGTACCTCCGCCTACGTAATTCGCTGTCTCCAGAAACGTCCGCAGGGCTACATTTTCACAATGAGCCTGTGTTGGATATTTCACTTCACTTAGAGCTGTTACACACTGCATAGAAGGTTATTTTCAAAAACCCATAATAGGGGCTCTTTAAAGCTACAGTCTACAAGCCAAAGACCCTTAGTTTTTATTCATGTGATCTTCGAATAAGATGTTGCCATGGTCACAGAATGCCACCATCTCATCATTCACTGTGGTTCACAACAACCAATTGGTCCAGGAGTGCCTCTGTTTTTGGACTACATGTTCAAACCAACCAGACCTCGAGTCATTTTGTATGCGATTTACATTCTCTGCGTGCCTTCGACGTGCTAGTTTGAATAGCGTCGGGGGTCTATCCATGTCTCTCGAGGATGTTTTCCATTTGTTTTCTTCTGAAGACGCCACGCTGCTCTGCATGAGATGTAGACATGAGAGTGGGGACAGATAATCACTCTTCAGCATCTCGAAGACTCGCTCATCTCGGTTTCCCTTCCATCCCCAGGTTGCTTTTAGGAAGTCAAGGATACCTGGCTTTCATTTTAGATTGAAATCACTCTTAGCAGGAATCAAGGCAGATGTGTGGGCATGATATCGATATGAAATTCTGGAATGTGTAAGCCTTCCATATATATATATATATATATAAAGGGGTGATGCAGTGGTGCAGTAGGTAGTGCTGTCGCCTCACAGCAAGAAGGTCGCTGGTTCAAGCCTCGGCTGTGTCAGTTGGTGTTTCTGTGTGGAGTTTGCATGTTCTCCCTGCGTCTGCGTGGGTTTCCTTCGGGTGCTCTGGTTTCCCCTACAGCCCAAAGACATGCGGTACAGGTGAATTGGGAAGGCTAAATTGTCCGTAGTGTGTGAGTGAGTGTGTATGGAAGTTTCCCAGAGATGGGTTGCGGCTGGAAGGACATCCGCTGCGTAAAACATGTTCTGGATAAGTTTGTGGTTCATTCCCAGAGATAGAGGTGTAGAACTGTTTCAGCAGCTCCTTTGGGAGGTTGAACTGCTTCAGTTGACGAAGAAAGTACAGCCTCTGTTGAGCTTTTTTGACAATGGCGTCAATGTAAGTGTACCACTTCAGGTCCTGAGAGATGGTGGTGCCCAGGAACCTGAATGACTCCACTTAATAAAGGGACTAAGCCGAAAAGAAAATGAATGAATATATATATATATATACTGTATATATATACTTTCTGGATTGAAATGATAAACCTAAAGCAATTATTCAATCATTCATTTTCTTTTTTGACTTAGTCCTTTTATTAATGAACCGCCAACTTATCCAGCACGTTTTATGCAGTGGATGCCCTTTCAGCTGCAACCCATCTCTGGGAAAAATCCATACACACTTATTCACTACGGACAATTTAGCCTACCCAATTCACCTATAGCATAAGTCTTTAGACTTGAGGGGAGAAACCCGTGCACCCAGCGGAAACCCACACAAACACAGGGAGAACATGCCAACTCCACACAGAAACGCCAACTGACCCAGCCGAGACTCGAACCAGCAACCTTCTTGCTGTGAGGCAAACGTGCTACCCAATGCACCACCATGCAGCCCCCTGAAGCAATTATTTTGCCTTATTTCATGTTGTTGCAGGAGAAGAGGAAATAAGCATATTACTTAAATTGTTCTTATTACATATTTCAAGCTTATTATTATTTTTTTAATTAGTGATAATACAACCCCATCTCATCACATTAATGTGTTCTAGCTGAATATTAGCTAATTAGTATAGATTTGTAGCATGGAATTGTATGATTTGTTAGGAAAAAAGGTAAACACGAAGGTCTATTCCTATATTTGCATAGCTGTCACTAGGTTGTGAGCAGACACTGTATAAAATGCTGGGTTACACAATTGATTTGTACTGGGAAAACAGAGGACTTAAGGTAACTTATTTGTTTTAATGCAAAATATCATGAAAAATTTTCATGAAAAATATTTTATTATTATACAGATTTTTTTTCATGGAGTATTTAATATGGAATAATTAACAACAAGGTCTTCATTTAATACAACCCCAAATCAGAAAACATTCATTCATTCATTTTCTTTTCGGCTTGGTTCTTTTATTAATCTTGGGTCGCCACAGCTGAATGAACCGCCAACTTATCCAGCATTTGTTTTACACAGATGATGCCTTTCCAGCTGCAACCCATCACAGGGAAATATCCATACACACTCATTCACCATGGACAATTTAGCTTACCCAATTCACCTATAGCGGATGTCTTTGGACTGTGGGAGAAACTGAAGCACCCGGAGGAAACCCACATGAGGAGAACATTCAAACTCCACAAAGACAAGGCAACCTTCTTGCTGTGAGGCGATTGTGCTACTCACTGTGCCACCGTGCAGCCCTCCTAGAATAATAATGTAAAAAAAAATAATAATAAAAATAATAATAACATTAATAAAATCTTAAATTATGCTAATAGAACCGAAAATACATTCAGGGCGGACAATCCATACAAGCTGACAAAAGTTTTCTAAGCTGACAAAACTGAGGCACTTTTCACTTTCACCTGTTTTAGGGATTTGATAGAAATCATTTTTAAATGCTTGAAACAGGGAGAAACTTTAACAAACACATTTGTGTGTATAAAACTTTGCTACGATCAACATATTAGTGCACAAAAATTCTATTTCCTATTTTCCTTTAACTACAGTTAATGGCTGTCCCAAAACACCTTTGACTGGAGCAATGAGCCTGACCACTAGAGGGAGTTTTTTCCTCTCATGTCAATAAGGCTTTTGGTCAGCATTCAGCAGAGGAAACATCTGGCGATCGCTTTCTCAGACAGCAGCAGAAGATTTAACATTCAATGGCATTTATGGCTTTAGATTAAGTGCTAATGTTGGCTTAGATCGCCTTATTGAAACAGCATTTTGACAAAAAGCATCAAATGAATCCATTTTTAAGCCTACAACATGATTAGCAACCTAATATTTTCCGGTTAAAATATGATAGAAACCCTGCAAGGTTTTTAGTTATTTATCGTAAGTTTTCAGCCACACTTTATTTTAGTGTACAATTCACGCTATTAATAAATCATTAACTCATTAGCATTTACCATTAGTTCAATAAACTATTAGCTGCTAGTTAGTAGGCTAGATAGTTGGGTTTAGCATTAGAGATGTAGAATAAGATCATACTTTAGCCTATAAGTGTTAATAAAACTTTTTCAGGCCATACTTATTTAATATACAATTCATGCTATTGATAAACTCATTAGCATCATCCATTAGCTCAATAAACTATTAGTTAGCTGCTTATTATACTACGGTAGTTTTAGGTATGGGTTTAGGTATTGAGTAGGATTAGGGATGTAGAGTAAGAACTTCCTTTAAATGATAATTAGCAGTTAATAGCATATCTTATGTCACGGCCACACAAGGAAGACGATGGAGGTTAAGACTTTCAAGTATTTATTCAAACGAAACAGCAACAAACGGTTGTGAAGCGGGTTAGTGTTAAAGCAAAGTTCTGTATGTTGAGTCCAGTTCAGTGGTACACACACTTTAAAGACACTTCTCTTGAGCAGGCCGTTTGTATCCACAGGAAAAAGGGGGACATCCATGCAAGAGCACAGGAGATAACTGGGGATCACAGGAGAGACGATGAGGAAGACCATCTGATGTTGATTCCAGCCTGTGAGTGACTAGGGAAGGTGAGACTTTATAGGGAGCTTATGATTGGGGTACCAGGTGTGGGCTAATAATTCGAGTGATGGTTCATGTGAGTGGTGTGACATCTTAGGCGACGAGCCGAGGGTGTGACATCTTAGGTAATAAGCCAGTTATAAATTGTGTCAACTGTTAACTTAAACTAAAGTGTTTTCATTTTTCTCTTTCTTTCTTTCTTTCTTTCTTTCTTTCTTTCTTTCTTTCTTTCTTTCTTTCTTTCTTTCTTTCTTTCTTTCTTTCTTTCTGCAAAATTATGTCATTGGCATCATTATCATGTAAATGGAAGATTCTATGCAAACATATGGAATACGTTTTAATGTTTTTCTATTATTTATTCATATTTTTGCTTGATTAAAATGCTTAACGAACATATAATTATGGTACATATGTTGAAATGACTATGTCCCACATTTAAACACTGCTTTTTGAATAATATTGTGAATAATTTTTAATATTTACCTCATTAGAATGGATAAAAATAATAATATTAAGACAATTTTCGTTAATCCATAGGAAAATATTTACATATTAAAAACTAATAGTATAATTTAATTTTATTTTATTTCAACGATCACAGAAAGGAGAGATGGAAACTATAGATTTCCCAAATTCTGTGATTATCTAGCAAAAATACAACATTATAAAAAATAAATGTGCTGTAAATAGTTAATGCACTGATTAAAATAAATAAATAAATAAAAACAGCACATTTTTCAGCTTAGTTTATTAAATTTATGGACGTTTCTTTTGACTTTAAAACACCATTAGTAAAGACACAATTCAAGGTTAAAATCGGTAACCTAAAATGCCTGTGAAAAATTAAATGAAAATAATAACAATAGTATTAAAATTATTATAGATGTTTCCTTTATATTAGTTTATTTGGTCAAATATGTAATGACTTTTCCAAGTGTAAAAACAGCATATTATTATTATTATTATCATATTTATTTTTAAAATTACTACTATGAAAAAAAATGATTTAGACTTGTTCTAGTGTAAAAATACAAACGAGGTAAAATGTATTAATACTTTTTAAAATATATATATGATTACCACTATACTATAAAATATATTCGACTTTTCCTGGTGTAAAAATATAACAGTTAATACAAACCAGTTCATTTGTAATAATATTTAAAAAAAATTATTATTATCATTATTATTATTTTACCACCACTATAAAATAATTTAGACTTTTCCTAGTCTAAAAATATAACAGCTAATATAAACCAGATAATTTGTAATAAAACAAATACATATTATATTTATTAGCATTATTATATTATTATTATTATTATTATTATTATTATTATTATCATATTATTATTATTATTAAATATATTATTATTATCATTATTATTATATTAATCTTATTATCATCATATTATTATTATTAATATATTATTATTATCATCATATTATTATATTATTATTATCATATTATTATTATTATATTATTATTATTAATATATTATTATTATCATCATCATATTATTATCATTAGTATTATTATCATCATATTATTATTATTATTATATTATTATTATCATCATATTATTATTATTATATTATTATTATCATCATCATCATATTATTATATTATTATTAATATATTATTATTATTATTATCATCATCATATTATTATTATTATTATTATATTATTATTATTATTATATTATTATTATTATCATATTATATTATTATTATTATAACTTATTATTATTATCATAACTAAAAATGATTTAGACGTTTCATAGTGTAAAAAAATAACAGCTTAAATAAAGCAGTTGATTTGTAACAATAAAAATACATATTATATTTATTAGCATTACTATATTATTATTATCATTAGTTTTATTATTACTACAACAAAATGATTTAGACTATTCCAAGTGTAAAAAATATAAAAGATAACATAAACCAGTTGATTTGTAATAATAATTGTAAAAAATTATTATTATTACTAATACTTAAAAAACAATTGAGAAAATATGTATGTTGTTCTTCTCTCCCACCTCTTTTATATTCTTCTTTCAGCTCTTGTTCTGTGGTGTTGAGCTCATCAATCATAACCACGCATTTCTCACCTTCTCTGTCTAACCTCGTTCTCAAGTTCTCACTCTGTGAGTTTCAGCAATCCACCTTTTTCCAGCCCTCCCACCACAGCTCCTCTTTCCTCAGCACGAGTGTGTGTGTGTGTGTGTGTTTCAGATGGGAGTCTTTCTCTGCTCTTGGGAGGCTCTATAAATAGAGGTATGCAGTGATAAGCAAGAAGAAGAGTGCTGCATTATGGAGTGCCATATACGGCCTATTCAAACAAGAAATGTACAAAACATATGAATATTTGGCTTGATACGTCCAGTGTGCTTGTTTATAATATTATATGTGAATATTTTTTACATACATGCACTGTTTCTGTCATTGGTTAAACATTTTGTATTCAAATTTAGTTTGAATATGAAATATACACAGTCACGCATTAAATATGCAACCGCTTGTTATCTTAAAGGGGGCCTATCGTGCAAAAATCTGTTTTGTAAGGGGTTTAAACACAGTTGTGCGGTGACAGTTTGCGAAGATAACCAGCTTCTGAGGGTAAAATTATAATAATTTTATTTATTATAAACACACTTGATAAAAACCGCCCGCAGAAATACTTTGATTGTCTATTCGTACGTGTCATCAGAGGGGGAAAGCCCCACCCATTAGTGACAATCTCTCCCTCATTAGCATTGGACATTTGTTTTTGAATCTGCTACTATGCTAACCAATGACTGTAAAAAATATGGATGACGCAATAGCGCCTTTTCCCATTGATCGCTTTGTATGCAAAACGCCTCATGACGGGCAAAATCTGTCGCAAAAGACTGCTGAAATTGAAACCTGGGCATGCACAGAAGGACTACCAGATTGAGCCAGAGGCGGAGCCATGGAATCAAGCTTCCAACCAAACGCTTGTATGTAAAATCAACCACGCCCCCCGAACTTCTCACTTGATCGCCCGTATCTGCACAATAACAAAGGCTCGCTAAAATAATATAAGCACTTACATTTTAAATCACGTAATAATATACAATTTATTTAAAAACTGTGTGATGTAAGCCGTTTTTAATAATTTAATAAAAACAATATATGTTGGACTGCAAAATAAAAGATCTTTCTACACTCCAGCCTGAGTTAGACTGAGCACAAAATATATTTCTCTTATAACGGGTTGTTGGTATTTATTATCTTCATAGGGGTAGAAATACTATTTGTAAAATATGAAAAATAACATATAAAAAACATACATTTTTATTTTTAATTAACAATCAACACGACCCAAAATATAGATATCATGGACAGCTGTTTGCCATGTGGGAAAATTGTGCGTTTATATTAGCAAAAGATATAGCCAAATTTATTTTGTTTCTTTCTTTCTTTCTGTTTTCTGACCTTCAAATCTTTATTTATTTATTTATTTTTTTGAGATGATACAAATACACTTGGTAAACAGGTCAGAGTACATACAAAAGGAACAACAACAGTCACTTAATGAAGTAAGTTACACACACACACACACACACATATATATATATATATATATATATATATATATATATATATATATATATATATATATATATATATATATATATATATATATATATATATAAAGGAAAAAAACAGATAGAAAGAAACCAGTCAGTGATAAGGAGTGACAACAATGCTAGTGATATAATGATAGTAATAATGACAGTAAACAAACAAGAAAGGACAAGAGTAATAATCATTAACAACAACCACTACAATAATAATAATAAAATAAATCCCAAGTAGTACATCAACTACTACTACTACTATTACAGAGAGTTTCTAATGCTACTACTATTACTACTGCTACTACAGCCACAACCACTACTACTACTACAATGTCTATTAGTACTGAAACTATTACAACAACTACTACCACTGATACTACTACTACTACATCTACTACTGATACTACTACAGCAATGACTGCTACTACAACATTTACATCAACAACGTCTACTACATCTGATACTACTACACCGACAACAACAACTACTACTACTACTACTGCTACTACTACACATCCACTACTTCTGATACCACTATACTAACGACATCTACTACTACAGATACTACTTCAACTACTACTTCAAAACCCCCAACTACAACTACAACCGCTACTACTACTATGACTACTACTACAGCTACAGCAACCTGAGTAATGACAATTGGAGAAATACTTGTAATAATGATAATGAAGAGATAACAAGACAGGTCAGGACAGTACTAATAATAATGATGATAACAAAAGTAGAAGTAATAATAATAAGTAGAAGTAATAATATTAATGATAATAGTGAGGAGGTGAGGGGCCATAGGCATATTTCTAAATATCAACAGGATATTTACATCTCCCAGCACTATATAAAATTATCCTTATCACTTCGTACAATAAACTTTGCACATCAACCGATGTCTATCAGCTGTTGCAACTTTGTTTTCAATTGTTTTTTTCGATGCCTTAATTATATTTGGCAAGGGGGAATTTACTTTTTTATTTTAATGCTTATTAGGAGTTTTCAAATAAAAAGCCAACGTTAAATGATGAATATAAATAATATATCACGTTTACACAACCCAGGCTCATTCTGAAAACGTAGTCTCGTGGACGTTTCTGGAGACCGCGAAATACGTAGCCGGGGGTACGTCCGGCTGCATTTCATTTTTTTAAGCGAACGCTGCGGGGCGGTGTGACGCCGTTCCTCTCGGCGCTAGCCGGCCGGCCGCTCGCCTCCGTGTGGAGGGCTTTCCTGCTGCAACCAGTTTGTCAGGTTAGCTCTTCGTGTACTTTGGCGGACTCGAGGCGCAGAAAAGGGCTGACCACGAAGACGACCGGGTTCGAGTCCGGGGAAGAGCGGTTCCAGAAATCAGGTAAGAAAACAAAATCCAAAAAATAAAGCGAACCAGTTCGTCACAGGGTGAGAATGTGGTCAAAATCCGAAAACGTGGTAAAAATCAGACGAGGGCTTTTCTTTTTCTGGACGGCTTTTGTGAATCGTCGTTGGTTGGGTTTAGGGACGGAGGAGGGTGGGTCAGCCGATTGGCCGGTCGCACGGTCAATCATTCTGTCATCCAGGTAGACAGGCGGAAGGTCGTTCGACAGCGGCCTCTAGCGGGGTTACGCGAGGATGGCGCAGGAGAAAGCGCGTACAGCGGCCTCTCGCGGATTCGCAAAAACAAAAACTGCAAAAATACGTACCTCCCGGGACGTATTTCGCGGCCTCCAGAAACGTCCCCGGGACTACGTTCTCAGAATGAGCCTGGGTTGCGTTTACAGCTCTATTCGTTATTTAAGATTCACTTTCTCGAATGTTTAATAATTTTGAAACAGCAAATTTAGTAGATTAACTCAATAGCATGCCGAAACTCAAAATGTCAGAGACATCCTTTAAATCAAGTTCGAATAACGTTACAGGAGATCGATGTGGAGATCGGCTAACACTAATTTTGTCTTCCTAACTATTATTTCAGACCCATAAAAAGAATTACTGCTATATAACAATCACCTGTTTTCCCTTGCATGATAACGTTCGGCATGTATAAGCAAATAAAAGCCCATATTTAACCGAATAAACGGTGATCCATCAGATCCTGTAGGTCAGAAAGTATAGTTTATTGATGAACAACTCATTTTGTCATGGTAAAATAACACAGAAATGAAACATTGGTGCTTCAATCCCTTCCCGAAGCTCTGACTGCTTAGAGAAGCTGTCAATCACAACTGTCAATCGTGATGACACGCCCCGTTTTTATAGCATTAAATTACTGGCTAAAAACAAACGGTTTACAAAAATGAAGATCTGCACCTATATCAGCTTGAAAACTATGGAATAAAATCGCTGTCATTAATATTTCGTGCGTAAATAAAATTCACGCATCCGTAATTATAAAATCGTAAAGGAAAACGGAACGTACTCGTAATTTTACGAGGGAACAATTTCAAAACCTGCGATTAGAACAGACACAGATACGACATTTTCTTTGTCTGTTTGTATACGACTGATAATTTTACGATGGGTGTACTTTACACACACGAATTACAGTTTCTCCACGGACACGATGTCCTAATTATGAGTACGAATCAAACAGCGACACTTCACTGTCATTACGTCACCGCTGTCACAGGCATTAATAAACAAGCGAGAGTCATCGATCACAACGGCGCGCCTGCTGGACACTCGAGCTCCACACACACTGTCTCGGGCAAGATTTCTGTTATTCCCTCTTTGAGAAATGTCCGTCATGAGCTGTAATAAAGGTTGAGACTTAATGAGGTCCATTTTCGCTGTGTTTCTTGGACATTTTACAGAATCAAAATTAAGGATAGAGATTTATTTATGAAAGCGATTTTATTCCATAGTAAACCAGTGCCTTAATTGACCAAAACCATTTTCGGAACATTTTATTGCAAGGGTAATAAATTTTTTTTATTTGTGCTCAAGTCTTATTCATTAACAGGGAGGGGGCGGGGTTTATAACTTGTACTTTTTGGATGAATTATATTGACTGCATAGACTTGTTTATGCAGCCAGCCCCCAGGGGGCGATCTAACAGCCAGAAGCATCACTCAAAAGGAGGTGTTCGGCACACAGGCGTCTGTAGCTCCGCCCTCATTTGAAAAAGAGCACAGTCTCATTTGAATTTAAAATGACAGTCACCTAAATGGCACAATTAGCATCAAAGCCTAAATGGGGCAGTTTCAAAGAGTTATAAAACATTATTTGAGGGGTTTCTTAATCTGAAACTTTACTTACACACTCTAGGGACATCAGAGATCTGTTTTACATCTTGTAAATTCGCATTCATCTTGTAACGGTTCTAAATTATGGAACTTAATAAAATAAAAAGGATATTACTGATGTCCCCATTTCTCCAAAAAGCTTATTAATCATGCAGTAAAAATACACAATTTCCGGTGATGGTTGGCTTTAGGGCTAAGGTTGAGGTAGTGCTATAATTTGTACAGTTTAAAACCAATGGAAACCTATGGAATGTCCCCACAATTCACAAAAACAAACCTGCGCATGCGTGTGTGTAAGTGGAGCTCTCTGCTGAGACGCAGAGGACTGCATCATGAATCTTTAAACATGGGCTGGAGGCTCGGCTTTCTCACGCCACACATCACAGAGAAAGAGAGAGAGAGAGAGAGAGAGAGAAAAAAAGAGAGAGAGTGTTTCTTCATGCTACACCCACACACACTCACTCTGTGTCTCTTTATGAGGGTATTCCCTGACTCCTCACGCCTCCCTCTACGTCACACCCCTCCCTCCGCCAAACATCATCACTGCAATTACTCACTCTGGGGAACGGGAGGTGTGAGCGGCTGCTTCTCTCCTCTGCTTCCTCTGCTTTACTTCCGCAATCTAGCAGCCCATAGTGATATCTCTCGCAGCAAAAATGAAAGCTGCTAAATCAAGTATTACGACTGGAGGAGAGCGAGAAAGAAGAGAAGAATAGAATGAGAGAAAGAATAGGAGAAGGTGGTAGAGATTGGTGTAGTTTTGTAAAGATGCCTGTGAGAAATGATGGGGATAGATTGAAGAAGATAAACATATCTAAAAGACAAATAATGTTCACACTGGAGGGGTATTATATATAAATACAATGTTCAACATAGCTGAGTACACCCTATTTTAAAAATGAATCTATTTATCCATAAAATATTATGTTCAGAATTGGTGACAAAGGGCAGCCCTGTTGGAGACCAACATGCACTGGTTTGCTGCCGAGTGTGATGCGGATGAGATGAGAATCAGCACATCCAAGTCCGAAGCCATGGCACTCTACCGGAAAAAGGTGGTTTGCCATCTCCAGGTTGTAGGAGTTACTTCAAGTGGACTTCAAGTATCTTGGGGTTTTGTTCAAGACTGAGGGAAGGATGGAACGTGAGATTGATAGGCGGATTGATGCAGTGGCAGCAGTAATGCGGTCAATGTATATGTCTGTTGCAGTAAAGAAGGAGCTGAGCCGAAAGGCAAAGCTCTTGATTTACCAGTCAGTCTGCATTCCTACTCTCACCTATGGCCATGATCTTTGGGTCATGACCGAAAGGACAAGATCTCGTATACAAGCGGCCAAAATGAGCTTCTTTCGCTGGGTGGCAGGGCGCACCCTTATAGTAGAGCTGTACGATCAATCAAAAAAAGATCGCGATCTTGATTCGACCCCCTAGATCAGTGGTGCTCAACCCTGTTCCTGGAGATCGACCTTCCTGCCAAGTTCAGCTCCAACCCTGATCAAACAGACCTGATCAAATTGATTAGGACCTGAACAGCATTGATAATTACAGGCAGGTGTGTTTTATATGAGTTGCAACTGAAATCTTCAGGAAGGTCGATCTCCAGGAACAGGGTTGAGCACCACTGATCTAGGGGGTCTTAATCCAGCATTTCTACGATTCTGCCAATCATATTTTCAAGTTCTGGAGAGAAGCAATGGTGGCCGCACAAGTCTTCACATTGTTTTACATATGTTGTTCAGCAACGTGGACACCTCCAAATGGTGTTGAAAGAGCTACATATTGGATTTATAAGGTATAATTCACCCAAAAATGTCATTTCTGTCTTCATGTAATGATGTATTTGCGGGCGCAAAATCACACGTGAGCTGACCGTGAGCTGTTACCGCAGAGAGAGCGGCTACGTGCTTGTGAATGAAGTCTACTTGAGTGAACAGAACCTGCATAGGCTGTGACTATATATGACAGACACTTGTCAGGTTTTATTTTAGAGAGCAGGCGTAAGGTTCAGCTGTGTGCTCTTCATTTTCTGTCTGATTCAGGCTCAAACTGATAGGGCTAACAGCTACTCTGACTGGCAGTATTTACACAGCACAAAAACCCATGCTAGTAAAGGCATGACGTTTTTCCTGGTGACGTGGAGCCGATCCGCTTATCAAAGCACATTTTGTTAGCTAACCAATCAGAGCCTTTTGAGGGCAGGCTTTCAGAGGAACCAGGA
The DNA here is from genome assembly GCF_903798145.1 of Danio aesculapii. Classification (NCBI taxonomy): domain Eukaryota; kingdom Metazoa; phylum Chordata; class Actinopteri; order Cypriniformes; family Danionidae; genus Danio; species Danio aesculapii. The sequence continues at coordinate 5,067,316 of NC_079455.1, forward strand.
AATATGACAGTCTTTTTCATGTTAGCTGAGTAGCTGTATACAATCAAAGTAAGATATATGAAAAATAATGTGATTTTCTACAAATGAAGCATGAGCACACACTGCTTTGCATCCAATAAACACAACTAAGCCTGATATATACACTCCTTTAAGTTTGACATATTGATTCTGAAAATAAGATGTTTTGAACTTGTCTAGAAAATGAATCTGATTGAATCATGATATTTGGACTAGAAACAAGACCAAAACTCTAAGTAGGAAAAGCATTATCTTGCAAATGTGTTGATTCTCTTCACACATTCTTCTTAGCCGCATGAATTTGTCAGGTATTTATTTTTGTTAATATCATATTTATTGCTGATATCTGTTTATTGGCATACCCTATAATGGCTAAGACTTATGTTTTACATAGAGTCATGTTTATGCAATGAGCTGGTTGAGCAAGGTAGTAGTAATACGCTAACCTGAACATAAGCATACTTCCTATCTTGTGAAAATGCCTGTGCGTTTAAAATGTCCCTCTCACATTCAGTGGAAAATGGCTGCCTGGAATGAAACACAGTCATGTGCACTTCTGTTCCCCATCACTCACCATCATTGATTCATATATTCAGATTCTTGCCTATTCCTGTCTGCTGCCTCGTGTTTCCCTTATTTTTCTTTCCCTCTTGACTTCTCCATATTTCCGTGTGTCACCCTCAGCCAATAGCAGAGTAGAAACTCGTGCCTACAGCTCACAGCCTGAGAAAATCAATGAGAAGGGTTTGCGAGTAATGTGTTTGTGTATAAATCTGTGAATAGTCTGTATATGATGTGACTGACTATAGGAGTGTGTGTGGTATGGATCTCCGCTGGGGAGGGAATCAATAGTGGCTGTGGGTGATTGCTATAATGGGAGATGTCTACTAATTGCATTGGACGACGGATGTGAAAAATAGGAATAGTTATTTCTTCTCTTTTTCTATTATGCGTGTCTTGAGATGTTAGCCGGCGGCTAGCTCTCTGCAACTCTTACATGGTCGCCCACTAAAGCTAAGCAGGGCTGGATGGGAGACCACATGGGAAAGCTAGGTTGCTGCCGGAAGTGGTGTTAGTGAGGCCAGCAGGGGGCATTCAACCTGCAGTCAGTGTGAGTCCTTATGCCCCAATATAGTGAAGGGGACTCTGTACTACTCAGTGAGCCCCGTCTTTCAGATGAGACGTTAAACCCTCTCTCTGTTATTGTGAGAAACGTCCCGGCGGCACGTTTTTCTGCAGTTTTTGTTTTCTCGAATCCGCCAGATGTCGCCGTGTTTTTTGAGATCTCAAATTTCCCTTGCGAGTGCCATTCGCGCCTGCTGTTCTCATGTAAATCCACCAGAGGCCACTGTCGACTCACTTTTGGACAGACTTTCTGACTGACTGAGCGAACGATAGGCTGACCCAACCCTCCCCCTTCCCTAAACCCAACCAATTTTATCGATTCACCTGAAAACGAAAGTGAAAGTATTAACCTTTAAGAATTCTTTAAGAAAGGCAATTTGAAGAAAGTGCATTAAACTTTGTGCATGCAATATGAGCATAAACTCCGTGATTGAATACGATGGCTGATGAAGAAAATAATATATGCGAAGACGAGGATGGAATGGAGTGCCACTCAAGTGGTGGATGAGGAGATTCCCCCCAATGTGTAAAGCGCTTTGAGTGTCTAGTAAAGCACTATATAAATGTAAGGAATTATTATAATTGTGATTGGCTATCTGATAGTCAGCCACAGCCCGTCACTGGGAAACACCCATACATTGACACTCATAGTCTACGGCCAATTTAGATTATTCAATTCATTTATAGCGCATGTCTTTGGACTGTAGGGGAAACAGGAGAGACCGGAGGAAACCCACATGAACACGGGGAGAACAGACTCCACACAGAAATGCCAACTGACCCAGCCTGGGATCGAACCAGCAACCTTCTTGCTGTGAGGCAATTGTTCCACCCACTGCACCACTGAGACGCCCCATTTAGAAAATATAAAGTTCGTTCCGGTAATTTTCCGGAAAGGGAAGTTGTAAGATTACCGGTAATTTGCCAGAATGCTGCGCTGCACATTTTGGAACGTGCTGACATGAGACGCCTACTTTAGCCAATCAGAGCACTCAGATGCATTCACATCCGCGCTGTTTATGAAAATAAAGGGGGGCTTTTATTTCAGACACTTTCAGCTGCAAGATGTTAGTCAGATAACGTTTCTATGTTCTTGATGCCAACTGTGTAAAAAAATATCGATAAAATGCTTATGATAAACCGCTGTTTGTTTACCTTCAAGCTCTGCTTCAGTTGCTTGACGCGTGTGCAGGTGAAGGAGTGCTCCGGTGAGCGTGAGTGCACACACATATAATATACATCTCGACATGCGAAAGAGTTCCGCCATATGCTTTCATCGAAGTTGTTTACAATACTTTTTCATCCACATAATTTGTATTGTAGTCACATGTGTTCGCGCTTCTGCCTTTGGATGTCACTGGGACAAAAGCTTTAAATAATTAATACGAATTTAACAGCAGGCACGAATGGCAATCCCGAGAGAAATTTGAGATCTGAAAAAGCATACACAGCGGCCTCTGGTGTATTTACGTGAAAACAGCTGGCATGAATGGCATTCGCAAGAGAAATGTGAGATCTCAAAAAGTGTACACAGCGGCCTCTGGTGGATTTACGTGAGAACAGCAGGCACAAATGGCAATCCCGAGAGAAATTTGAGATCTGAAAAAGCATATACAGCGGCCTCTGGTGGATTTACGGAGAACAGCATGCACGAATGGCAATCGTGAGAGAAATTTGAGATCTCAAAAAGCGTACACAGCGGCCTCTGGTGGATTTACGTGAAAACAGCTGGCATGAATGGCATTCGCAAGAGAAATGTGAGATCTCAAAAAGTGTACACAGCGGCCTCTGGTGGATTTACGTGAGAACAGCAGGCACAAATGGCAATCCAGAGAGAAATTTGAGATCTGAAAAAGCATATACAGCGGCCTCTGGTGGATTTACGGAGAACAGCATGCACGAATGGCAATCGTGAGAGAAATTTGAGATCTGAAAAAGCATGCACAGCGGCCTCTGGTGGATTTACGGAGAACAGCATGCACGAATGGCAATCGTGAGAGAAATTTGAGATCTCAAAAAGCATACACAGCGGCCTCTGGTGGATTTACGTGAAAACAGCAGGCACGAATGGCAATCCCGATAATTCCAAAATAATTTTTGGAATTAACGCTCAAATAGCAATAAGTCATCACAGAATTAGTAACATAGTTGTCTGGTTTTTGTTAGTCCTGATTGTGGTTTTCAAATACAATAAATATGTTATTATACAATTTGCAGTGGTGCTCATTCATTTTTAGTTGGTGCTCCTACATTTTTGAAGCGCTACCCAGTAAAAGAGGCTATATTTTGTTCTTTGTTCAAAATATACTTTTACTATAATATCTATATATTTTAGTAAGTTTTATTTAAACTCAATTAAATTCAAGTTTATTTGTATGGTGCTTTTCACAAAACATTATTGCGAAATTTATATTACAGCTTTACAAAAAGTGCACATTATTGCCTTACAATTTAAACATGACCTTATTTAATGAACAGCATTAATGTCAACAATTTCAAGAGGTGACATATATATTTGTGAAATTTCTTTTACAATTGTGTACCTCACAAGTAAAGCCAAACAAGCATATCACCTTTCCAGCAGAGCAGAATGAGTCGATTCTCTCAGTTCACTGGTTCTTTACACTTAATAAATGAATCCAGGGCTAATGAAGATCTAAACGGCCGCTCATGGTGTTAGAGCTGGAGAGAGCTCTGGATTTATTAGGTGTGTGTGGATCTTGGCATGGGCATGTTTTTGGGATGTTTCTGTCATTTTTAATATGGTGTGAGGCAGTTTGTGTGTGTGTGTGTATGTGTGTGTGTGTGTGTGTGTGTGTGTGTGGTTTTATATACAGCCTGTTAGCAATGTTCTGTTTCTAAACTCCATGCTGTGCAACCAGACACAGATGGACAGAAACTGTGCTGTGCTGTTGCCATGATACTGTGACGGTATTAAATGCTTTCATATATACCACGGGCATGATATACCATGGAACTAAATCATTATCACGTTATTGTTCCACATCCTCATAAAAGTTGTATTTTGTTCTTTATTTGATCCAGAATATGTCACAGCTAGTCACGTGATTTAATGTAAACATTATATAGACTGTACAGTATGTATATGTCATGCATTTGAAGTGGATCAAAACCTTTCATCAAGGTTGTCCTAAAATTATTGAACAACACATATTCTTGTCCTAAAATCATCTTACTTTCAGTTTGATTTATTCGCAAATATCATTAATCAGATTGTTCATTTGCAGTTTATTAATTGTATTATTTGTTTAGTCTTAATTTGACTTTTTTTATTGAAAAGACTAACATATCAGTACAAAATGTAACATTTAAATGTATATTTGCTGATATGATGATTTACAATGCACTTTCTATTCTATTCTTTGTAATATTTTGTTTATACACACACACACACACACACATATATATATATATAGGCACACACAACAATTCTGTCTGGTTCTCGAATCTGATTGGCTGATAGCTGTGCGATATTCTGCAATATCAGCACTCTTACAGCCTCCTCACCCTTCTGTATTACTCCGCCCACATAGAGTGACAGCAGATCAATAAACTCACTAAAGTTTGACAAATACTGCAGCTGTTGGACAACATAATGTACTTTTGAGGCTTTTTTGGCAAGAATGTAGTTGTTTAGAGTGCAACTATGCACTTCATTAATAAGGATAGTGCCTATTTTAAATATTTATAATTTCGGAGCGCCTCTGCATCCATCAGCCTGTCATACTGAGCAGAGCAAAGACAGTTTTCGCTCCACCACAAGATGGCGACAGAGACAGCATAATAAGCCCTTAAAGGAGAAAACCCAGCGTAATTTCAAACTACAGTTGATCAAATCATTATAAAACAGGTAAGTGACACTTTAACTCGATCTCTCTCTTTTGTATGTTGTAATGCTTCATTTATACTATAGTAATCTGGTAGTTTTTGCTTTGCTTTGGCTTTTTCGGGGTTAATTATTGTGATCTCCTGATTGTAACAGAGAAATACTGGGAAATCTCTGTAGACTGATGGCATTTCATGCTGTTCAGCCTTATAATCGTAAAATATGAGCAAAATCACCTGTTTTGTCATCACTTTAGATATTACACAAGAGAATCATTCAAACACTAGCTTTAAAGTGACCTTTGTGAAGAAGCAACAGTTTCTGCTGTTCTGACGTCAGCTGCAGAAGTGAATGAATGGCGAAGAAAGTAGTTCCTCATACAAAGAGATTTTTAGACACTCAGTGATTGATTTTCTTTCTTATATACACGATTAAGCCGTTGAACTGCTGTATAAATGCAGTATCACACTTGTTGCAGTGCGATATGGCTGTATATTGTCACTGGTGGGACACTAAGGCACTTACACACGCCTCCCACCAGTGTCAATATACAACCATAATGCATTGCTACTCGTGTGATATTACTCATATATATATATATATATTGCAGAAATCCTTTTGTATTCTCTTCAATGTTATTATTCCATAATATGACATTTAAATACATTATTTTGTGATTATTTTATTGAAATATTAGAATACTTAAAATAATATTTATATAAAAATATAGTTAATTTAAAGTGACATAAAATTATTTAACATTACATTTTTAAAAATAAAATTATATTAATATTATATTAGTGGGCAACACAGGGGCTCAGTGGTTAGCACTGTCGCCTCACAGCAAGAAGGTCACTGATTCGAGTCCTGGCTGGGTCAGGTTTCCCCCACAGTCCAAAGACATGTGCTGTAGGTGAATTGAAAAAATGAAAATTGGCCGTAGTGTGTGTGTGTGTGTGTGTGTGAATGTGTGTGTGTCCCAATACTGGGCTGCAGCTGGAAGGGCATCCGCTGTGTAAAACATATTCTGGATAAGTTGGCAGTTCATTCCTCTGTGGCGACCCCTGATTAATAAAGGGACTAAGCTGAAAGGAAAATTAATGAATTAATAATATTATATTAATATTTAATATATTATTAATATTAAATTAGTTAAATTTTGCTTCAAATATTTTGCCATAAAAACATATACTCAATTTTAATCAATAAAATTGTGTTATATATAGTTCTATTTGTTTTAATTGCACTTTTTAGATATATATTTTCTTGTATTTTCTTACATATTATCTTACTTTATCAGTTTTGTGCTGTTTTTTCAATAAAAAATTTGAAGATATGTTTTTAAAAGAGGAAATAAAATTATTTCTAGTTTTGAGTTTCTTTCTTTGTGCTTTTAGACCACATTGCTTTTATGCTTTTATGCTTTAATACAAATATTTATAGCAAACTGTTGGTAACACTTTATTAAAGTGTCCTGTTACATGCACTTAAACTGAAGTAATAACAGCTTTGTGGTTATGCACACATACAACCAACTCTAATCTTACAATATCTCTAACCTTACAGTACATATTGTTAATAATTATTAATCAGTACACCATCAAAGACACCATGAAACAACCACAGTTCAACCTGACTGTTTTATAAAAAGTTCAGATTTCCATAAGCTCTTATCACACCTATGGCAAACCTGGCTCATTTCCTGTTCTCCTAATATTACCATGTGCTGCATGGGCGAGTGTGTGTTGGCACTTTATCTTTGCAGAAACACACACAGACTCTCTCTCTCTTTCTCACACACACACACCCTCGCTCTGTCTTCCAGGGTGATGGTGATTAGAGCAGTATCTGTAACTTTCCTCCAGCTACACACCATAATCTCATTCACACACGCACACACACTTTCATTTCACACCTCTCATTCAGCTGCTTCACAGTGAACGTTGCTGCTTTTTCTGCTCACGTATAAATAACACATGCAGCAAACTCTGATCTCCAGTCATGCACAAGCCCAGGAGAAAAGCTGGCTTTGTTTTCGTTTTAGATTCATGACTTAAATGGTCAATAGGTTTAGGTGCGTATAGCCTACTTAACAGTAGAATACACAAGACATGTCACTTGTGTAGTTTCAAATGGGGAATAGTGTAACGGTTAATATGGCGAATGAAGCCCCGCCTTCTAGTACATGAGCCAATCAATGATCGATATAGACTGATGATTCTTCGGGGGAGGGGCTCAGACCAGACATGTGTTTTTACAGTTATGATAGACAGCAAATGCAATGAAATCTTAGGGAATACTTGCTTCACAGACATGAAAAATATATGCACATTAATATTTGTACTTATAAATTAACCAATTACACTTGAAAACAAATGTTCTCTGCTCATCACATGACAGCAACTACTTGAATGCCCACAAACTTGTAAACAAAGAGGTCGCTGTCATTTCTGGAGGAGATTCGCCATCAAGACCAAGTTGGGAATTACTTCAGAAGACCAGCGATATTGGAAAATGCATTATTCTGATGGAGGTTGGTGTCGTGATCTCGTTTCATTTGAGTGCGCATGCATCTTAGGACCTGTACACATCAAGTCGATGCCACACAACAGTCACACTTTATTTTAATGTTGATATTTTGAAGTTACAATGCATCTACATGCCAACTAATTCTCATTAGATTATAAGTAGACTGTTAAGTTGGGGTTAGGGTAAGTTGTACTTGCAAAGTTTTTTATAGTCAGTTAAGCATCTGTCGAAGGAGCAGTATCAACAGATATTAAGCAGACAGTCTACTAATACTCAAATGGACCATCAAAATAAAGTGTTACCCAAACAACTAGCAACTATAAAACCCAAATGTGTTGTCGCCTCCAACTGCATGGGCCAAAAAGCTGCACATGAACACACCAAACAGACAAAAGCCAAAAGCTCTGCTCCTGCATGGGAAGGATGTGTGTTTCCACACCTACAGAGAGCAGTGTCTGTTTTTCATTCAGAACAGAAACTGAAACTTCCGACGCGCACATGCAAATTGTAAACTAGGATTATATAGGCTCTATAGGCATTATATAGGCAAATATGTCTGATACTATAATAATCCATATTGTTTGCAAATGTTTGATAAATGCAGTGAAATTACAGACGGTCTTTTTGTGTTTCTTCTTGACTTGAATTGTTTACTTGCCACGTCACTTCACTACATCACACTTGTGCTCTTAAGCCTGGATTATACTTCTGCTTCAAGGTTATCTGCATAACCCATGGCGTGTGCCTTGCACATTGCCATGCACTTGTATTTCTGCATACTGTCGTGTTTCTCCACAATAACACTTCCGAAACATTAGCTGGCAGTAGGTTTTTATGTTCCTCTGTGTCGAGTTTCTTCGCCGGTGTTTTCTTAACGCTACCTTAATGTACAAGTGGCTTAAACTCCCTCATTCAGAGGCAGGAACCGGCGGACATGCAACAACTTTAATCATAAGGTAAATACAAAACCACATTTCCATCTGGAGCTCCTTCAGAGGACTCGACACTTGTAAACACTCTCTCCATCGGGTTCGTGTGGCTCTCGGTCCCGCCCACACTTGTCAGCGCTACCAAGCTGACCAATCACAGAGCTTGCGCTACATTTGCATTACATTTTTTGAGAGGTGCGCGTCAGCGATGGCCACGGCGAGGGCTATGTGACCACACGAAGGCTGCGCCGAAGCATAAGCATGCGCTTGACGCAGAAGTATAAGTCAGCCTTTATTTGTTGCTGAGTAAACAGTCAGGGTGTTTTTTTTTTTCAGTTGACAATCAATTCCACAAGCTAAATTGGACCAACAAGCTCTGGTGTTAACCAGTTAACCAACTAGCCGGACCTACGCTCATTGTCGGCCAATTGAAGCTCAACAGCCAAGCATCGGCTTGGTATGTTCTGGCCCTTAGATTGGGCAACCTGAAAAATACAGATTTTGTGCAATTCAAACGTTTAGCAATGAAAACTAGAGACAGTTGTTGAATTTTATTAAACAGTTTTGAAGATTTTGATGTTTCCCCATTCAAACAGAATGAGCAAACTCCCTGAGAGGTGTTTCAAAGAAGCTGTCATTGTGAAAATGTACCTACATAAACATTTCTGGAGAGCGCAAATTATGTAGCCAGAGTTACATTTGGCTGCATTTTGTCTTTAAAACAAATGCTAAAGGGCGGTATGACGCCGCTGACGATTTCTGTTTCTTTTCGCGCTACCAGCTGACCGTGTGGACGGCTTTTCTGCTGTTACCAGTTTGCCCAGTAGCTCGCCATGTACGCCATGCGGACTTGTGAAGCAGAGAGGAGTTAATCACGATGACGTGGTTTGAGTCTGGCAAGGAACGGTTCCAGAAAGCCGGTAAAACAAAAAAAAAGGCCACGAGGGCTTTTCTTTTTCTGGATTGCTTTAGAAAACACTGTTGGTTTGGGTTAGGAAAGAGGGTAAGTCGGTGGGGATATCGGTCGGTTGGTTAGTCAGTTGGTCGGCCTCTGGTGGATTTATGCTAGAACAGCAGGTGTGAATGGCACTCATGAGAGAAATTTGAGATCTGAAAAAGTGTACATAATGACCGCTGGTGGATTGACAAAACAGAAAACAGTCGCTGACGACTGACTGACTGACCGACCAACCAACCAAAACCCCCACCCACCACCTTTCATAAGCGCTAGCGAATAACCTATAGTGTTTTAAAATGCACTGATTGACCAGTGCACACCCACTTCCTTAAACTCAAGTGACAGTGTTTTGAAAAGCAATCCAGAAAAAGAAAGCCTGATTTTTACCACGTTTTCAGATTTTACCACATTCTCATCCTGTTATTTACTTGTTGTTTTTTTTTTTTTGGCTTTTGTCTTGCCTACTTTTTGGAACTGTTCTTCACCTGACTCGAACCTCATTGTCACAGTCAACTCCTCTCTGTGTCTCAATCATCAAATGTACACGGCAATCCACCAGACGAACTGCTAGCAGCTGGTAATTCGTCCACATGGAGGTAAACGGTCAGCTGGTAAGCGTAAAAGGAACAGCATCATACTGCCCTGTAGCATTTGTTTAAAAGATGAAATGCAGCCACATTTGCACATTTACAAGCAAAATCTGATTTCAAAATGGTTTCCACAGGGTGAATTTCAGACTTTTTTTTCAAGCTTTAAAGTGTTTATGATTTAGGGTCTGAGGGGTAAATAAAAATAATGTCAATAGCTAAAGGGTTAATATCACATGGTAAAAGCACATGACCAAACTATCTGTATTTTGTTTTAAGATGTTCATTTCTTATTCCTATCCATCGTCTGTATTTTTTTAAGCTTTGTAAATACTGCAGCTGTGCTGTCACTGTGGCCAACACTACCTGGTGGGTTTATAGCCTAATGTAAGCCTGCCGTATATATGTGGCTGCCATAAATAGCAGCATGACTATAACAACAGCTCATACAGCACCTGCTACGGTCTTTTAATGTGCAGGTGATCATGGGGAAAGACTGTCTGCTCCATAGAGGTTACCGTGACTGACGTGTGGATGTTTATCTGTTGAAACGCTCAAGATCTGGTACTGAAGTGTGATAGTTTGAGAAGTCTTACTATGGGGCTGTTCAATGCAAGTGTGCTTGTCTGTGGACTGCACGACAGGAGCGTAAGATGAAGGGGTGTAACTTGTAGTAAGTTAGAGGCAAAACTTGCACCGAGATCACATTGAACCAACGAGATGTTGTTGGCAAGATGGAGGAAATACTTACCAGAGAATATTTTCAGTTTTCTCCAAACTTATCAACAACCAAGTTATTCGATATATTATTATATTCATTCATTTAGCAACTCCACTTGCTGACTTCTTCATCTGTTTTGTCATGACAGTTAGCCTACTCAGCGTCGCCCCCTGTGGTTGCAAATAACAGTACAATGGCGAGCGCGTCAAGTATGAAAACCTCCGCAACTCACGGCTGTACATTAATAACTATGATGGTTGGGCTTAGGTTTAGAGAAGGTGTAGGCGTTAATAATTGTGATGGTTGGGTTAAGGTTTAGGGAATGTGTAGATGTTATGGTTGGGTTTAGGTTTAGGGAAGGTGTAGGTGTTAATAATTGTGATTGTTGGGTTTAGGTTTAGGGATGGTGCAGACGTTATGGTTGGGTTTAGAGTTGTGGTACTGTAGGTGTAGGCGTTAATAATGGATGTACAGTGCCATCTTGCCGACAACATAGTTTTAACATGGTTCCATAACTTCAAGTTACGCCTCTAATGTACTACAAGTTACGCCCCTAAGGCACCTTTATGTTACGCCCCAGTCTTGCAGTCCGCAGATAGACCCTACTCGTTCAATGCCTCATTCTGATTGGCTGATGATCCTAACTGCATTATATATCTGTGTGCCAAATGAATTCGGTAATTTACAAAAGGCTTTAGATGACAAACTAGTCCTACAAACAACTGTCTGAGCCCAGAAACCTGCCAAGTGAACAAAATACACCATGGATGAGGTAAGCATGCTCAGGCTCGGATGCAATGTGAGTGCAGGCTGTCAGGGGAGAAGGGAGGGGTGACAAGCGTGCTTCGGTATGGTTCAAGGCAACTGTACCTAGTGAGAGTATGTCTTTAAATCACCTTTCTTTCTCATTCTGATGCTCAGTTTCAGCTGCAGCAGATCGTCTTGACCATGTCTACATGGCTAAATACATTGAGTTGCTGCCATGTGATTGGCTGATTAGAAGTTTGTGTTAACAAGCAGTTGGACAGGTGTACCTAATAAAGTGGCCAGTGAGTGTATATTCCTATGCACATTAGATTAGATTCAACTTTATTGTCATTACACATGTACAAGTACAAGGCAACGTGTACAAGGCAACATCATGCCATAATAATGAACTAAGATTTTTCTTGGATGACCTAAGTGTAGCATTAGCTTAGAGACAAACCATGGTGTGCTAGTGTATCATTAAAAGTTGACAAAATATGCTAAACCTTTAAGCAGATAAACATAGGCTTTCGTTTTCTTGGAACTGGCAAATCTATTCATAAGTAACGTTTCAGCCAAGGGCTAATATGCAAATTATTGCTTAATAAAATGTCCCCCAGAATGAGTGTGTCCTAGCTGTTAGCTTCAAATCACACGCATTTCAGTTTGCCCCTCCCCAGCTTCCTGTTTCAATAGGAAACACCTAAAACACAGGAGGGGTCTTTAGACATGGGGTCTTTAGCTCTGTGCTGAGAGCTGAAAGACATTTGTATAATAGATCTAAGTGTGCTTTGTGCTAAGAGCTTTACATTAAAGCTGTGGCTGAGAGGCAGCACTTTAAAGGCTAATTCGACTTCAGTGGGAGAGTAAAATGTACACAGACATATCAGTAACATATTCAGAGTGTTTATATTGTTGTATCGTTTGGATGGATTTTAAACAGGAATTGGATTTCAGCCGCATGCTTTTACAGAGCCAGTCAGACAGAGAGATCTGTGCTGGAATGTGTGGAGAAAGGAGAATCAGCATTTTTTTTTTGGACAGAAAGAGAGTGAAGGGTTTGGGAGCAAAGGGGTAAAATGGCTGCCTATAACTGACCAATCAGAACACTGTCTATAACCAACCAGTCATCTTTACTGGATCATTTCATGCCACTCTTTGTGCTTTAAAGAAACACTGCCCTTTTTACAAGTCACCTAGAGTTTTTTGAATCCTAGCTTAGCTTAGCATAAATCATTGGATCGGATTAGACCATTGCTCAAATTCCTATTTAAAGCTTTGCTCTTCTGAAGTTACATTGTGCATTAAGATTGACACAAAATGAAAAGTTGCTAATTTTTAGGCCGATAAGGAACTATACTCTCATTCCAGAATAATAATCAAGGATCTTTGCTGCCGGTGTTCTGACGATCTGTGCTACCGGTAGCTAAATCTGCCATGGTTCATCTACCAAAACAGGGTTAGCACATCTTGTCAGCTTCTAATGTCTATCAGAATGAACTACCACATTAAATAAGGATGTAAAAACAGGGGTAGCACATATTGTCAGCTTCAAATATTTATCGAAATTAACTACTACTCTATTGAACAATGTAGAAAAAGGCGTAGCAGCTTTAAATGTCTATCAGAGTAACTTTGCCTTAATTATTATTATTTTTATTTCATCACTTTTATATTTAATTTGTTTATTAGAGTGGTAGTTCATTCCAAACGACATTTGAAGCTGACAACCCTGCTGAAAAAACAGCTTAAACAAGCCTAAGCTGGTTGGCTGGTTTTAGCTGGTTGACCAGCCTGGTTTTAGAGGGGTTTTGGCCATTTCCAGCCTGGTCTTAGCTGGTCTGGCTGGAAAATAACCAGCTAAAACCAGCTAAATCCACCTTGACCAGCCTGGTTTAAGCTGGACATAGCTGGTTTTGGCTGGGCTCCTAGCCTGGTTAGGCTGGGCAAGCTGGTTTTAGCTGGTCATCTTCCAGCCTGACCAGCTAAGACCAGGCTGGAAATAGCTGGAAACCAGCCTGGAAATGGCCAAAACCCCTCTAAAACCAGGCTGGTCGACCAGCTAAAATCAGCTAATCAGCCTAAGCTGGTTTAAGCAGTTTTTTTCAGCAGGGAAAATGCACTACCCCTGTTTTTACACCCTTCTTTAAGGAGGTAGTTCATTCTGAAAGATATTAAAGGAGCACGTGCTGCAGGATTTTTTCCCGGTGAAACGAGTGCTTGCAGGATCGGGGAATCCCACATTCAGAGAATCCTGCAAACTTCTGATCACTTCCTTAGGAGAAATGTTTGCTGACTACAAAAAACTGGCTGAAGTGGCGCTAGTAATTCCGGTCTCCATTGTGGCAGCAGAACGTGGCTTCGTAAGCTCCAGAACTAAATTAAAACTGTAATGATAAGTCGACTTTTCGAGGAAAAGACACAGAATTAAATGACAATTGCCTCTGCATCAGTCTCCTTTGATTCGTTTGATTTCGCACAGGCAAGCACCCCTATTCAGGTCAACATGGACCAGGATGCAGATAGGAGTTAAGGCAGATAGGCCTACAGAACATCGTCTAAATAGTTATAGTTTTAAGTTATGTTCTTATTTTAGTCTGAATTATATTTTGTAATATATTTTGTTGTTTACATCTGCCTGTGTTTAGGCACAAATGGTCGTGTTTTAATTCCCTCTGCTGTCAGTGCGAAAAAAAACACATGAAATTGTTGAACAATAAATTTGATGGAGTCTTTGTTAATTTGTCAAATAAATATATGAATAATTTAGCCTATATGCTCCTCGTGCAAGTTCATGATTAAAATATGAATGAAAAAAGCGATTAGAAAATATGCAAATTAAATGACGGGCAATAATAGATTATGACGGAATTTTTACAACCCTCTCTGTCAAAATGATGGACAATGAGAAAGTCTAAGGTGACCTCTGGCTAGCCCTTAGCGTTAATATGTGTTTTCCGAAGCTAAGTTAATAAAATAGATCCTCTATAAGTCACACTTTTATAAGGTTAGTCTAGACCACTCTTAACACTGATTTTTTTAGATCCAAGTCTATGAATTAAGTAATAAGGTAAACCTTAAGAACTCTCTTTACGTTAAAGCAGTGGTCCCCAATTTTTTATCTTACCTTGAAAATTTTACCGTAGCCTGGGGGGATTGGGCTGTGTGGTTCTACGTAGATTGCTAGGTGACCATCAATGTTTTCTCAGAGGATGTCAAGCAGACAAAACACTACTTTAACTCTGATACAAGTTTTATTTATGGAGAAAATTAATAAGCACTTCAGTGATTTGGATGCTCTGTGTTTTTCTGAAGAATTAGTCTATCAAAATATGTATATTCCATCAGTGCAGAGGGGGGCTTTGGGTACACCTGCACCTGCCCTTATTTCTCTTGGAGAGAAAGTGCCACCTCAAAACGAAGTTGCCCCTATCCCCAACATTCCCCCAGTCCACCGCCTGCCTCTCCAAAGGTCTCAGCACTGTATTCGCGGTGCGCTCGCAGCATTCTGAAAGATGTTTTCAACTCAACTGGGTGAGCCTGGAAGGTACAAGTGGTCCCAATACACAATGCAATCCACGCACCTCCATAGGAAATAACGAACTTGCGCACAGTAAAGACACGATATGTGAACGACCCCTAAAGCCACCGTCATTTGCGATCTCCAGCAGTTAAACTTCCTGCACAGACATCCTGGATTCACCTGATTTGTTGACAAACGGTTTGTAGATTCATTCCTTGGCAGTTCGTGGGTCCTTCACTGAGCCTTTTCCCCTTCACAAAGAAACTTTCCAAAGACATCTGTTTCTTACTCATTTTGCTAGCTTTGGGTTAAGTTTTGCCGCTGAAGTGACCGAGATATAGCCGAGAGAATACAGTCATTTTTCAAAATAAAAGATCATTAAAACTCAAATAATAAATGAAATGAAAATAATTAATGATTTTTGTGCAGCCTGGTACCAATTGCGGGGGTTGGAGACTTCTGCAATATAGTACACACCAAGAAATACTAGCTTTAGCTAAGATGTACCTTTAGTGTTTTCATTGCCTACTAAGAGACAACGTTATCCAGAAACACAGCCCATAGCAATAAATATGGACTGCAACCAAGCAATCAGTGCACCTTTTCAGTGTATAATCAAAAAACAAGTTTACCATATATATTAGGTCAATTAGAGTGTTCTTTGTGTTTTTATCAGATCAATCATACAACTGTAAATGCACATAACCAATAAGGCAGAGCACTGACGCCATATAATCGATCAGAACACCCTTGGTGTCTTTAATGGACCAGTCAGAGCATTGCTATGGTTTATAATTCATCAATCAGAACACTGCTATTGTTCATAACTATCCAATTAGAGCACGGTTACACTCTTAAACTAGCCAATCAGAGCACTGTTGCTGTGTATAACAGACCAACCAGATAATTGTTACAGCGAATAAGCGACTAGTCAGAGCACTGAACACTATTTTACTTGTTGCCAGCACTGGGAAAGGTGTTTTTAATGATTTGAATGGCTCCAAGTGATCTGTCTCAATCAATTTGAGTTTACAAGGAGGCTTATGTTAACCATTGGCCCTTTCACTTTCTTCACACACACATTCAAGCACACACACACACACCCTCCCTCCCCCTAGAGCACACACATGTCTCAGCCAATCATAGATGCCAAACAGGAGGAGTGGTTATTCACAGTCCTCTGAACTACTGAGCCCCGTTAGAGTAAACTGTTTTTATTCACTGTTTTGTGTGTGTGTGTGTGTGTGTGTGTGTGTGTGTGTGTGTGTGTGTGTGTGTGTGTGTGTGTGTGTGTGTGTGTGTGTGTGTGTGTGTGTGTGTGTGCTTTTTTTAAAGCATGTTGTGAAGGACCAAAATGTCCACACAAGGATAGTAAAATCTGATATTATCTGACTTTATAGTCACAGGACAATTTATTACAAAATCTAAATAACATTTGGACTGTATGAAATTGCAAATAAGCTTCTGTGAAGGTTAGATTTAGGGAAGAGTTTAGTTTTAGAGGACAGAAAATATTGTTAGTTTAGTATAAAAACAATAGAAGCTCCCGGAAAGATATTGTAGCTGTGTTTGTATGTACTGATTTTAGTGGTTTACAAGGACAGAAATTTGTATAATTACATGGGTATGACCCCAGTATTACAACTTTTCAAAGCCAATAATCTACATGCTTTATGACCTTGTCATTATTTCAAAGTAAAAATAATTTTATTACCGCATTGGCAGATTATTTCACTTGTTTAAAGGAAAACTCACTTACTTTTGACATATTATTACTGGAAACACGACAAAACCCTGTTGAAAAATCCAGCTTAAACCAGCCTAGGCTGGTTGGCTGGTTGACCAGCCTGGTTTTAGAGGGGTTTTGGCCATTTCCAGGCTGGTTTTCAGCCATTTCCAGCCTGGTCTTAGCTGGTCAGGCTGGAAAGTGACCAGCTAAAACCAGCTTGACCAGCCTGGTTTAAGCTGGACATAGCTGGTTTTGGCTGGGCTCCCATCCTAGCTAGGTTGGTCAAGCTGGTTTTAGCTAGTAATTTTCCAGCCTGACCAGCTAAGACCAGCCTGGAAATGGCCAAAACCCCTCTAAAACCAGACTGGTCAACCAGCTAAAACCAGCCAACCAGCCTAGGCTGGTTTAAGCTGGATTTTTCAGTAGGGAATGCTTCTTGGTTTATATTTTTTGTAGATATTTGGACTTAAAAGAACACAAAACTCAGCATAAAAGCATAAAAAATATATTACGCCAATGGAGAGTCCTTGTAAACCACCAATTCCAACATGTGTATGTGTGTATGACAGAGAGAGAGAAAGAGAGATTGTCCCAACACACCTAAAAACACAGTACATACCAGCCCATCGCTGATAACATTGCTTTTGTTCAAGTAGTGCATACTTGGTTAGACTTTGCCTCAGTGCTATTCAAAGAATGCTGTTTGCTCATGTGTATTCATAACAGCGGAGTTGTGCATTCGCTCCACAACTACTGCCTATAGCTCTTATAAAATCCAATGTACTATTTGAAATACACATTTAAAAATGCCAAAGGGAGAATAAAACAATGGAAATAACCATGCGAATAACAAAACAAAACGAGTCGTCCACTGAATATTTCCTCTTACGGTTGAGCACAACACACATATAGCTTTAGGACTGAAATCACTAACACCAAATGGCTTCGGTTTTATTGTTTTTAAATGAGATTTAAAAAGGTTTTTCAGACTTTCGAATAGTTAATTCTGGGTCATTCTGTGTTCATGGAATCATGGGTTGTCCTGCTTCATGTTTCACACATGCTCATACTGTAAATGACCTGGGATTCATCATTAATCCTGGTTATTTATAAATATTTATATACAATTTAGTACGATTTGCTCATCCCCCAATGAGGTTGAGTTTATGGGTGGGGTTTGGTGCCACGCCTCCTTTTAAAACTCATACACTGAACTCAATAACAATGTTTCTGATGATATAACTAACATTAACTGTTACTAAAAATGTTACTAAACAGGATATATACAGAAATCAAAGTGTGAAATTCAATACCTTTTAAGACCTTTTTTAAGACTCTTACTGTACATTTAAAGACCTCATCGTCATTTTAGGTCTTAACTGGTAACATGGTAACCCCAAATCAGAAAAAGATGGGACAGTATGGAAAACGCAAATAAAAAGAATGTAGTGATTTCCGAATTTGACTTGTATTTCATTGCAGAAAATATGAACACAAAATATTTAATGTTTTGTCTGGTCAACTTAATTTCATCTGTAAATATACATCCTTTCCTGTCATTCAGACCTGCAACACATTCTAAAAACGTTGGGGCAGGTGCAGTTTAGGGCTAGTAATCAGGTAAACTAGTAAAAATAATGATGTGATTTGAAACAGCCCTGCTGAAAAATCCAGCTTAAACCAGCCTAGGCTGGTTGGCTGGTTTTAGCTGGTTGACTAGCCTGGTTTTAGCGGGGTTTTGGCCATTTCCAGGCTGTTTTCCAGCCATTTCCAGCCTGGTCTTAGCTGGAAAATGACCAGCTAAATCCAGCTAAAACCAGCTTGACCAGCCTGGTTTAAGCTGGACATAGCTGGTTTTGGCTGGGCTCCCAGCCTGGCTAGGTGGTCAAGCTGGTTTTAGCTGGTCATTTCCCAGCCTGACCAGCTAAGACCAGGCTGGTTACCAGCCATTTCCATAGCCAAAATGGCCAAATTCCCTCTAAAACCCGGCTGGTCGACCAGCTAAAACCAGCCAACCAGCCTAGGCTGGTTTAAGATGGATTATTCAGTAGGTGATGTCAACAGGTGATTGTAATTATGATTTGGTACAAAAGCAGCATCTAAAAAAAGGTCTAGTCCTTTAGGAGCAAAGATGGGCCGAGGCTCGCCAGTTTGCCAACAAATAGAGGAGAAATTATTGAAATTATTGAAACAATGCTCCCCGAGATGAAGTCAGCATGGAGGTACTGGTTTTTATATTCGTGTAGAAAGTAATAATTTTTGTAATATTTTAATCCTTTAATTCTTGTTCATTTGTAAAGATATTTGCGTATTGCTGTACATCCTGTGTGTTTTAAGCAATGTGTGTGTGTGTTTAATGCACAACTAACCCGCTCTGCGCTGGACATTAGACCTGCTTTTAGTTGGTCAATTGCGTAGTCTATTTTAGTTCATCAAAATAGCAACGTGCAAACAATGCGCCTTAACACACCTCCTTTCTAGGTTTTACTATTTAAACAACGTGGCGCAAAACGTCAAAATTAGAGTTGCATTGGTCTGAAAATAGCAACAAATCACACTAAACACGTCTTGCGCCTTATTGCGCCGGGTGTATGATATTGCCCAAAAGCTGAGAATTAAACAGAAAACAAACAGGAAGTGCATTTTTAGATTACAATTTTATTTTACAAGGGCAAAATTTTTTTTTTATTAATGACATGCACAGATCAATAGTTCACCACAAAACTAGCAATGTGAGCTAACAAAATCAATAAGGTCAGTTTTTATTTCATGTGTGCTTTAAGTTACGTTTGAGCTGCATCTCGTTGCAGTTATTAAATAGTCTGAAAACAAGCATTTTAATAAAAGAAAATCATAAGACATGACATTTAGGAGTGTTAAAGATTACTACGGTTTCTTTGCTATACATGACGGCAGATTAGAAATAGATTAAAATTAAATTAGAAGGTCAGTAGGGAGGTGATGTCAAGAGGTGATTGTAATTATGATTTGGTACAAAAGCAGCATCTAAAAAAGGTCTAGTCCTTTAGGAGCAAAGATGGGCCGAGGATCGCCAGTTTGCCAACAAATAGAGGAGAAATTATTGAAATGTTTAAAAACAATGCTCCTCAAAGAAAGATAGGAAGACATTTATTCATTCATTTTCTTTTTCGGCTTAGTCCCTTTATTAATCTGTGGTTGCCACAGCGGAATGAACCGCCAACTTATCCAGCATTTGTTTTATACAGCGGATGCTCTTCCAGCTGCAACCCATCACTGGGACACACATACACACTTATTCACACACACATACACTACGGACAATTTAGCTTACCCAATTAACCTGTACCGCATGTCTTTGGACTGTGGAGGAAACCGAAGCACCCGGAGGAAACCCACACGAACGCAGGGAGAACATGCAAACTCCACACAGAAATGCCAATTGACCCAGCGGAGGCTCGAACCAGCGACCTTCTTGCTGTGAGGCGACAGCACTACCTACTCCGCCACTGTGTTGCCATAGCAAAACATTTGGATATTTATTTATGTATTGGATAATTAAAAGATTCAAGGAATCTGGAGGAATTTCAGTGGGGACAAGGGCACAAGCCTAAGCTGAACAATCGTGATCTCTGATCCCTCAAGCAGCACTGCATCAAGAATCCTCATTCATCTATAAGCCATATCACCACTTGGGCTCAGGACTACTTTGGCAAACCTTTGTCAAGTACCACAATATGTAGTTACATCCACAAATGCCAGTTAAAACTGTACTGTGCCAAAGGAAGCCCTATGTTAACAGTGTCCAGAAGCGCCGTCGACTTCTCTGAGCTCACAGGCATCTGGAATGGACCATCACACAGTGGAAACATGTACTGTAGTCAGATGAATCAGTATTTTAGGTATTTTTGGAAGAAATGGACGCTGTGTGCTTCGGACCAAAGAAGAAAAGGATCATCCAAACTGTTACAAGCAACAAGTCTAAAGTGTCAGTGCCCCAGGTAACTTGCACTTTTGTAAAGGTGGGGATGAAACAACAAAGGCCTCATCTGATTGGTCAGTTTTGGAAAAACAACCTATGCATGCAGCACACAAATGCTATACTTAACTAAATTGATTGAACTTCTCTGTGGTATGTATATTACTGCGATAACGATAATCTTTTGATATATTGTGCAGCCCTAACAATACGATAAAAATGTGATCTTCAAAACTTTATAAATTAAGATGTTTACTTGCAGGATCTCTCAAATCTTTTTTCAAGACCTGGAACCCTGTTTTAGACTATATCAAAGGCTTGCCCTGTTCAGTTGATATCAGTCCTAATACACAGTAATTAATTGGAAAGAGGTAATATTGACTCCTTAATGTGAACTTTTTATTATTTAAAATTTTTTTTTACTCTTTTATTGCAAACCTGTTCATTTTTTTAAATAATTTCTTATAATTTTATTTTTAATTTAATATTATTACTATTACTATTATTATTTTTCTCTCAGAGGCTATGTTTGTTTATAATTCATAAATTGTAATTATTTTATTTTGAGGGGAAAGTGGGAAAACAAGAAAACTAAGAGAGTCTGTAATTTTTCCTATGTTGTATTGTATACTATGATGTATAGTCTTGTTAAACACCAAAAAATAAATAAAATAAAAAAGATTTTCTCTACTGATGCATTTTCTGTCACTATTTAAAAATTTCCCCTTGAATTTCTGAAGCAGCTGATTGTGTACAACTCACATGTTAAAAGCACAAAAATGTCAGGCATGCGACTGTGGTTTCCTTATAGATATAATCAAAACATTTAAACAATGTCATGTTTCACACTGCACATGTCTGACACCACAATTTACCCTAAAATTGGCGTTGAGAATGACGGTAACGTGGCCTTAAGTCAGTGTAAAAAGCACTGTTTTTCTACTGCGAACTGTAGTAAAGTAGGCATTTCATTCAGATAGATGGGGAAAAGGGTTTGGGGAGAGTTATTACAACCTAACAGACACCTCCTGCTCACCATTTCTGTTTGTTGTCAAAACTGACAGTTGGAGGGGTGTGGTTAAGTATGTTAGCCCCGCCTATTACCTCAGACAGATGTAGGACTTGATTTTAATGATCTAGACACAGAGTCTAAAGCACATAGTGCAAAAAGCATTAAGGGTGTGGCTGAAGCCATTTTTTCTATTTTAAGGATAGAAAAATACAGTGTGCATCGTGGTGCATGGCCTAACAGGGTTGTGCTTATTCTCTTTAATGAGCTATGGGTGTGTTTTTAGCATAACATGCATTAAACTAATCACAGTCTCCTTTCCCACTACCTTTAAAGCCTGGTTTATACTTCTGCATCAAGCGCACGCATATGCTACGCCGCGGCCTATGCGTGGACGCATAGCCCTCGCCGTGGCTGTCGGCCTCGCTGACGCACACCTCTCAAAAAATGTAACTACACGTCGCATTGACGCGTAGCGCAAGCTCTGTGGTTGGTCGGCTTGGTAGCACTGATGAGTGTGGGCGGGACCTACAGCCGCACGGTTTTGTTTTATGTTTACCTTATGGTTAAAGTTGTTGCACGTCTGCCGGTTCCCGCCTCAAAATGAGCGAGTTTGAACCACTTGTACATTAAGGAAGCGTTCAGAAAAAACTCGACACAGAGAAACATAAACACCTCACTGCCAACTAGAATTTTGGAAGTGTTATTGCAGAGCAACAGAAAAAGCGCGCCGAAGTATGAATGCACAGCTACTCACGTTGCATGCGCCGTGGGTCACGCCGATCATCGACGCAGAAGTATAAACCAGGCTTTAGAGTCAGTTGCGCCATGCCATGGCGCATATGCTATTTACATGCATGGCTACTTTGTAAGTGGAAAAACTGAATGGAAAAACAGAAAAATTCACTGTCAAGAAAACAAGCCTCCTCCATTCAGCCTCTTTACCTTCTTTTTACTGTTGTACACCACTGAAGACATCATTAGCCTACATAATTAATTTGTTTAACCACAAAGATTTGTTTCAAAACTATTTCTAAATTCAGTTCTAATTTCCAGCAAATTAATACATTAACAATAATAACGAAGTGTGATCAAAACACTGAGTTATATCCAAACATGTCTTATTCTTATGCCTCATATGATGATGCATATGTCTCAAATGGACAAATCTAAACTTGTTTTAATTAAAACAAATATAAATTTGCATATAGGTATATGCTTATAAAAATAACATTATACAAAAGCAAATTGTCATGAATAAACTGAAAAAAGCTCCCCGAGATGAAGTCAGCATGGAGGTACTGGTTTTTATATTCATGTAGAAAGTAATAATTTTTGTAATTTTTTAATTGTTTAATTCTTGTTCATTTGTAAAGATATTTGCATATTGCTGTACATGCTGTGTGTTTTAAGCAATGTGTGTGTGTGTTTAATGCACAACTAACCCGCTCTGCGCTGGACATTAGACCTGCTTTTAGTTGGTCAATTGCGTAGTCTATTTTAGTTCATCAAAATAGCAACGTGCAAACAATGCGCCTTAACACACCTCCTTTCTAGGTTTTACTATTTAAACAACGTGGCGCAAAACGTCAAAATTAGGGTTGCATTGGTCTGAAAATAGCAACAAATCACACCAATCATGTCTTGCGCCTTATTGCGCCGGGTGTATGATAGGGCCCAAAAGCTGAGAATTAAACGGAAAACAAACAGGAAGTGCATTTTTAGATTACAATTTTATTTTACAAGGGCAAACATTTTTTATTTATTAATGACATGCACAGATGAATAGTTCAACACAAAACTAGCAATGTGAGCTAACAAAATCAATAAGGTCAGTTTTTATTTCATGTGTGCTTTAAGTTACGTTTGAGCTGCATCTCGTTGCAGTTAGGAAATAGTCTGAAAACAAGCATTTTAATAAAAGAAAATCATAAGACATGACATTTAGGAGTGTTAAAGATTAATACGGGTTCTGTGCTATACATGATGGCAGATTAGAAATAGATTAAAATTAAATTAGAAGGTCAAGAAGTGAATTTTGGCGGGATTATAGTAGGCAGGTGCTTGTTTAATGTGGTGTTGTATGATTGGCTGGATCAAGTATTATAAAAGCATTTATTATTGTACTGCAGGAGAGTAGTGAGTTTATTGGGACTGGACTTTTACGCTCACAAATGTATGGCTGAAGTGTGTGATCTTCATAATTCCATGGCCTTGTGAGAGAGGGAAAACAGCCTTATCACATGCAGACTGATCATGTGATGAAGGCAAGTATGATTGCACTCAGCCTGACCACACACACACTCATACTCTGTGACTGAAAAAGACGTTGGCGATCACCAAGGTGAATGGGGTGGTGGACGATTGTATCCATGGGCCCCCCTACAACCGCTCGCTGGGCCCCTAAATTGCCAGGGTCCTATGCACTCTGTCACCCTTTTCCGCCCACTTACTACGCCCCTGCACACACGAGCACACACACTTGTACAGTTATCTTTATGAGGACCTCCCATATATACATTATGATGTTTATACTGTACAAACTGTATTTTCTGTCTTCCTACCCAGCCTGATCTCACAAGGAAATGTAAATAGTTTACGTTTTGTCAGTTTAGTACTAACTCAAGTAAATCCGTACTAGTTTAGTCATATGAAAATGTCTGATTTTAAAAAGGAGGCGTGGCACCGAACCCCACCCCTAAACCTAACCGCCATTGGGTGATGAGCAAATCATATGCTGCATCCCAATTCGCATACTTATACTACACCCTAAAAGTATGTACTTTTTTTTGTGAAGGAAAAGTACACACTTTTGAGTGTGTAACAGAAGAGTATGAAAGCTTTTGGGACTTACTACTTCCTCGTTAACAGAATGTTGTGTTGCTTAGTCACAAGCCCTGTCAATCATCCACACATCATCCACATTTCTTTCATATTTAATTCCCTTCCTTATTGGAGAAGCAGCAGCAGCAGCAGGTTAATCTCCCATTCATGAGTCTTTCATGCAGAGAAATCTCCTCAAGTGTTTGGATAATTCTGCATTCAGATGTTAATATCCAAATACGTCTTTATATAAGTTCAGTATTGTTGTTGCAGATGAAATACAACACAGAAAACGTGATTAAAACATGTTCCAGTGGGCTAGATATTAATTAACAGTCATACAAACATCTTTACCGAAGCCTTTCTACTTGACGATTGGTCTCGCGCGTCCATCATGTTTGTAGTTTGTTTACACTTTTCACCTGCGTTTGTAGTTCTAAATCAAATTCACGTCCCACGCGCAATGTATTGTGGGCAATATCAACTGTTAGAGTATGAACGCTTCTACACTTCGAGTTTTTACCGGAAATAGTAAACCATACAGGAACCTTTGGCATACTCTTTTCAACATACTACGATTTGGGACATACTAATTCTACTTTCAAATACTATTTAGGACGAATAGTATGCGATTTGGGACGCAGCAACACTAAATTGTACCAATGAAGTCGTACGAATTAGCCACTAAATCAAAGTTACGAATTGGCGTGAGATTGTGTTGCCCTACCCCCAACCTTAACCCTGAACCCAACCCTTACAAGAAATAATTGGCCCTTTTACATTTTCAAAATACTTAATTCTGTGTGATTTAAGAGTTGTTACCTCATGGGGACCAAAATAAAATGTCCTCACAAGGTCAAAATGTACCGGTATTGCTATACTTGTGGGGATATTATTTGTCTCCACAATGTAAGGACTACAAGGCACACATACGCACAGACATTCCTTAAAAACACAGATGCATGAAACCCCTTTATACTGGGGTGCGTTTCCCAAACAACGACATAACTCGCGCCTGAACTATCATAGTACGATGCATCGTTTGAGAAAAGAACGATGTAGTGACGAGTGTTTCCTAAAACCCGTAGTTTCTCTGTCGCAGATCCATCGCTTGAAACACGTTAGTTATAACATAAAACGCCCATAATGATGCTCTAAATGGGGTGAACTAACAACTTCTTTAGAGAAGAACCCCATCATTTCTTTGTGCGAATGATATTGTTTTACATAAACATGCATTTAAAATAAAATCCAATATTAGTTTTGCTAAAAACATGCACTCGTTTTCCATATTAACGGAAATATATGTAAATGGCACATATAGGGCCTGCGTTTGCTTTACTAATATTATTGAGAAGTTGAACATTACATATTATATTCTAAAACATTAAATCACTTACAAAAGCTAACAAGTATTCTAATATCATATATAAATCATATAAACAAATAAATAATGAGGCTATTTATTATTAAATGAAGTTTAATATTTATTATTTATTAGGAAATTTAAAAAATCCTAATTTAATAATACCATTAATAATATTAATGATTATTAATATTATTATAAAGTAGGATATTGTTTATGTATCATATATATATATATATATATATATATATATATATATATATATATATATATATATATATATATATATATATATATATATATATATTTAAGTCTACTTTTACAATTTGACACATGTAAACCACAGCATAAAGTTCTAACCAGCAGGCCCATGTCATATACAGTACAGATACTTAATAAATAATCTACTATATATTAAAAGAATTAACGTATGCTTTTTGTTTTGAGTTTGGAGACATAACAAAAATTCTGTTTTTAAATAATAGGTCACCTATATTTTTCGCCCTGAGGCTGTGTTCAAAATGACATCAATGTATTCAAAGTGCACTGCGAAGGGAGCACAATTGTAAACATGAAGATCGCTAAAACTGAACTGTAAAAATAGTTTGAAAGCAAATTACACCTAAGAGAGATTACCTTAATGCTTATTTATTTTTAATAATTCTAACTTTGAATGTTAGAATGTTCTAAACGAATAGGCCATAGGGGGGATTAGCGGGAACAGAACACAGCCAGGAACTATGTTTCTAACTACAGCTCCAGAGGTATAGTTGCCAGTGCTCAAGTTTGCGACGCAGTTTGCGAATGTTCGTTCAAGCGACGGATTTGGGAAACGGCAAATCAACAATCTAAGTTTTTAACGACAGAACTTGCGACCTTAGTTGGCTAACGATGGTTTTGGGAATCTCACCCCTGATCTCTTAAACCAAAATCATTGTGCATTTGAAAACGATATTAAAATAATACCAGTTGAAGTCAGAATTACTGTACCAACATACCAAATTACCAATAAACCAACATAAAGAATACAAAAAACCATACATGATTGCTGGTATTTTCTTAAAATGTATTTTAAGGGGGTCGGTGGGGTGGCGGGGGGGGGGGGGGGGTAGTTTTCTGGGAGAAATAACAAAACGGGAGGGTGGCGTTTTGATGGGTTTTGGCAGGTATGGCTGTAGGACTGGCGGGGGTTACATTGGTGCCATGACCCAAATGGGAGTGAGGTTTAGAGGGGTGAGTGTGACGGAGGCCAGCTACTAGTGCTGTGCAGGTAAACTTTACTCCTCTGACCTCTAACGGGGCTCTAGCGACAGACGCTAGGGGTCATGGTCTGTAGGCTCCTTGTTAGAGCAATCGACTCCCATACAAAGAATCGCTGGTTCGATCTTAGCTCAGAGCGGGATGGGTGGCGTAGGACCGGCGGGGTTACACATGCACCTTCTTTATGACAAACTGCTGTATGTTCAAGAACTATAAAACAGCGATATGCTCAAGAACTTCAAGATCTGTATATTCTGAATATGAAATTGTTTCAGCAATGATTTAGTACATCGGGATAGTTTTTTTATATATACAACAGTTCAATCAGCATTAATGGAGATTTAGTTTATATATAGTATATATTTGTGATTATAAATGATATTATTTGGACATGTGCAGTCTTTTAGTCTGCCATTGTTGTTTTGATAGCACATAGATACATATGTTTTTTGTAGTGATAGTACTGTATGTTAAAATGTGTTTTCAAAATGCCGTCGTCTTGTAAATGAATGGTCAAACAATTTCCTAAGAGGGTTATAACTGACTTATATACTATGTATTTAGATATTAAAAAAACAGCTCTTTTGACTCCAACATTTACTCAGCTAACAACAGATCCCATAGATCATAGGGTCATAAAATATGAGCTTCCTGTAAAGTGACAGGTTTATAATCCTCCTCATAAACTGACCTTTTGTATTTCGGATTAAACAAAGACTTGGACTTCCTCTGCTGTGCTCTTATCCAATGGTTTTCCAGAAACCCGATCCCGATGACATATGTAATTTCGCTGGCCACCTCCATGTGTTTGTGTAAAGGGAAACACATCTCTAAACCGGTCCTGGTGACTTCATGGGTGTGGGATTCCTGGGTGGTGTGCGAACAGGTCACAGTTTAACGTTCGGGTGCGACTGATTGTGAGACATTCCGACTGCAAATTGAATTACATCAGGAGGATTTTTTTCAGTTGTTTTGTAGAGAAGCGGGACGCATGGGAAGCCAGGAGCTGTAGTGTTGTGATGTGATGCAATAGGGTGAAATCACCAGTGCAGGATAAACTTTATTATTCAATTCAGGATTCATTTTGGATTTCAAAAGTTTGGGTCATTGACGAAACTGTTTTGTGTTGTGAATTGTGTTGCTCATTGGAAATTTTCATTTTATAACTTATAGCTAATTATTTAGTCTAAGAAATGTCATTCTTTTAATACTCAGGTAAAATTTTGACATAAAGTTGCTAGTTAGCAATACGCTATTTCTTTTCAAATGACTGAATCAATGATCAGTTGTATTGTGTTGCTCAGTAATAATTATTCAGTCTAACAAATGTTGTTCTTTGTAATTCTTAGGCATAAGATATTAGTTAGCAATGCGCTAATGCAACTCAGGCTCATTCTGAAAATGTACCCCTATATACATTTCTGGAGAGCACCAAATGCATCCCAGGAGCTACATTTTTTGCAGTTTTTGTTTTTGCAAATCCACCACAGGCCGCTGTGTGCGCTTTTCGAGATCTCAAATTTCTCTCGCGAGTGCCGTTTGCTCCCGCTGTTCTTGCGTAAATCCACCAGAGGCCGCTGTCGACTGACTGACTGACCGATTGATCGACCCACCTTCCTCCTTCCCTAAACCCAACCAATAGTGTTTTCAAAAGCACTGAATCCCCAACCCACCACCTTCCCTAAACTCAACTGACAGTGTTTTAAAAAGCAATCCATAAAAAAAGCTTGATTTTTACCACGTTTTCAGTTCTTACCACGTTCCCACCCTGTTATTTACTAATTTATTTTATTTATTTATTTCGTTTATTAATTTTGTTTAGTAATTTTGTATTTGTTACCCAGCCTGATCTCACGAGAAAACGTAAGTATTTTAAGTTTTGTCAGTTTAGTGTTCAGTTCAGTTCAGTTTAGTTCAGTCGTACGAAATTGTATGATTTTAAAAAGGAGGCGTGGCACCTAACCCCACCCCTAAACCCAACAGTCATTGGGGGATGAGCAAATCATACTAAATTGTACGAATTAGATCATACGAATTAGCCACTAAATCAAAAAGTTACGAATTGCCATGATATTGTGTTGTGTTACCTGCTTTCTGCAACTGTTCTCAAACCTGACT
This sequence comes from Danio aesculapii, assembly GCF_903798145.1. Taxonomy (NCBI): domain Eukaryota; kingdom Metazoa; phylum Chordata; class Actinopteri; order Cypriniformes; family Danionidae; genus Danio; species Danio aesculapii. The sequence goes on from NC_079455.1 coordinate 5,096,563, forward strand.
CAAACCTGATCATCACGGTCAACTCCGCTCCACGGCACAAGTTCACTGTTGTACGTTGCGAGCCACCGGACAAACAGGTAACAGTTGGTAAGGGTGAAAAGGAACAATGTCATACCGCCCGTAACGTTCATTTTAAAGATTAAATGCAGCCACATGTAGTTCTGGCTACATCATTTGTGAGCTCCATGTATGTAGGGCTACAATTTCAGATTGAGTCTGCATTGAGCTAATGACATTTCTATTTATGTGAACTGTAAGTTGAGTGTAAAACCAGGTTGGTGGTTCTGTTGAGTATTTTATTCTATTGATAAAAATGGTTCATTTTTGTTTCGAATGCTTCATTTGTTTATATGAAGTGTGCTAGTTCATTTGTGTTACTTAATTCAATTC